>NC_077229.1:263274506-263499581 GCF_027887165.1 Monodelphis domestica
ATAAAGAAAGAACTAAGTATTTTCATTGTTATAATCAGGAGAGAGCCAAATCCAATCTTCAAATACCTGAGTTCAAACCTAAACTTAGACAATTAATTATTAGATGTGTGTCCTTAGACAAATCACTTAACCACTACCTCAGTTTCCTCATCTGTATAAATGGAATAATAATAACACCTACCTCAAAGAACTTAAAGTCAGCAAAACTCATCTTTCTGGGTTCAAATCCAGCCTTACACATTTACTAGCTGTATGATATTGCGCAAGTCACTAAACTCTATTTACCTCATCTGTAAAATAAGCTAGAGAAGGAAATGGCAAACCCACCAATATCCTTGCCAAGAAAGTCTCACATATGATTGTAAAGAATTAGACATGCAACTCTGGGATGGGGGGAGGGAAGAAGAAAGGGGGACGGCATGAATCATGTAACCACAGAAAGAATTTCTAAATAAAAATTCAAATTAAAAAACAATTAAATACAAATTAATTTTTTTAATCCTAAAATCCCCACCCCTCACCCCCCGCCAAAGAATTGGACATGATTGAAACAACTGAACAAAAACAACAAAAACCTCACGTGATTATTGTAAGAATCAAATTAAGTTTATTGAAAAGTATTTAGCATAGTACCTGGCACATAGTAAACATAACATAAATGTTAGTTATGGTCTAATGAGCACTGAAGCAAAAGTTTAAAGTAAAATGCTAGCAACGTTATATCACAAAATTGAAACAGCAAGATCAGGTGGGTTTTATACCAGTGATACAGCACTAGTTCAAGATTAGGAAAACCATCAGCATAATTGATCATTTAAATTAAAAAATCAACAGAAATCATATGATTACTTCATAACTACAGAAAAATCATTAGAAAAAATACAATGCCCATTCCTTATAAAAGCTTAAGAAGACATTTGAATGAAGTGAACCTTCCTTAAAGTGATGAATGGCTTCTCTCTAAAACCATTAATAAGCATTATCTATAATGGGGATAGACTAAAACCCTTCCTAATAAGATCAGGGTAAAGCAAGGATGCTCATTATCACCACTTTTGTTAAATATCGTGCTAGAAATGCTCTCCATATCAGTAAGATCAGAAAAAGAAATGGAAGGAATTCAAATAGGCAATGAAGAAACAAAGTTATCACTCTTTGCAGATGATATGATGATATTTCTAGAACCCCAGAGAATCTACCAAAAAACTAATAAAAATAATTAACAACTTCAGCAAAATCATAGAATAGAAAATAAATCCACATAAATCTTTAGCATTTCTATTTAGCATCAACAAAATCCAATAGCAAGATACAGAAGAGGAATTTTCATCCAAAATAACTTGATAATATAAATTACCTGGGTATATACCTACCAAACAAACCCCAAAACTATATGAACACAATTACAAAACACTCTTTACATAAATAAAATCAAACCTAAACAATTGGAAAACCATTATTTTCTCATGGATAGGCCAAGCCAATGGAGTGAAAGTGGCAAATCTATCTAAACTAGTTTGCCTATTCAGTGTCATACTAATCAAACTACTAAAAAATTATTTCATAGAACTAGAAAAATAACAAAGTCATCCAGAAGAAAAAAGGCCATGGATATCAAAGAAATTAATAGAAAAAATATGGAAGGACAAAGATTGGCAGTATCAGATCTCAAACTATACTATAAAGAGATAATCATCAAAATAATCTGGTCCAGCTAAGAAATAGAGTGGTAGATCAATGGAATAAATTACACAATCAAAACATGGCAGTTAATGTCCATAATAACTTAATGTTCAATAAACCTGAAGATTCAAGCTTTTGGAAAAAGGACTCATTCTTTTATAAAAACTTCTGGGAAAACTGGAAAGCAGTAGGACAGGGACTAGGTATGGACCAACATCTCACACCATACATGAGGACAAAGTCAAAGTGGATACCAGATCTGGAAATAAAGGATGACACCATAAACAAATTAGAGGAACATGGAAAAGTTTACCTTTCAGACTTAAGGTCAAAGGAAGAATTTATGATCAAATAAGACATAGAGAATATTATGAACAATAAAATAGATAATTTTGATGCTGGTCCTGTGCAGATTAAAACTAAATCTAGACTACCTCCTTCCATTCCTCAGTATCCCCTCTAAAAAGAGGAAATTGAGGGTATTACCCCAGTAATAAACTCATTAATGTAAATCTGAATAACACACCCATCCTGCCCATTAAAAAAACCAAAAAGGGGGCCCGATGGCAAGCACCTCTATAGATTCATACAGGATCTGAGGGCTGTGAACAACCATGTTATAAAGAGACACTCCATAGTTTCCAACATAAATGCTATTATTTCTTCTATTCCTAGCACAGCTACATACTTTCATTCTCATCTATTCAAATAAGCCTATCCCTCTTGAACATAACTCTTAAAATATTTAAAAAGTGTTTACAAACTTGCTGATCCCCACATGTTCCAAACTGGATTCTAAGCTAAAGATTCAGTTTCTTCTATGAGGATGGAATATTTTAGAATCTTCTCATTATCGTGGTCACCTTACTTTTGAACAAGCTATAGCTTGTCAGCATCCTTCTCCAAATATGGTGCTTCATGCCCATATTTTTAATAGTCCTTTGTTGTATAAAAGATGGCAAAGAAATAAGGTACTGAAGAACATGATACCCCCCAATTCTGACCCTGCCCAAATAGGCACAAAAAGACATTTGGGTAGAAGTCAACATCCTATTGAACACCTCAGCAATAAATTTCCAATATATCCTTTTTTTAAATTTTATTTAAATGATTAAGAAAATGTTTCCATGGTTAGATGATTCATATTCTTTCCCTCTCCTTCTCCCACCCCACTCCCATAGCCAATGCTCAATTCCATTGGATTTTACATGTGTCATTGATCAATACCTATTTCCATGTTATTGATATTTGCACTAGGATGATCATTTAGAGTCTACATTCCTAATCATATCCCCATCTACTCATGTGATCAAGCAATTGTTTTTCTTCTCTTTTGCTACTTCCACAGTTCTTTATCTGAATGTGGATAGTGTTCTTTCTTATAAGTCCCTCAGACTTGTCCTGAGTCATTGCATTGCTATTAAGTAGAGAAGTCCATTACATTTGATTGTACCACAGTGTATTCATCTCTGTGTATAATGTTTTCCTGGTTCTGCTCCTTTCACTCTGAATCAATTCCTGGAGGTCATTCCAGTTCCCATGGAATTCCTCCACTTTATTATTCCTTTGAGCACATAGTATTCCATCACCAACAGATACTACGATTTGTTCAACCATTTCCCAATTGAAGGGCATCCCCTCATTTTCCAATTTTTTCCACCACAAAGAGTGCAGCTATGAATATTCTTGCACAAGTCTTTTTCCTTATTATCTCTTTGGGATACAAACCCAGCAGTGCTATGGCTGGATCAAAGGGCAAACATTCTTTTATCACCCTTTGGGCATAGTTCCAAATTGCCTTCCAGAATGGTTGAATCAATTCACAACTTCACCAGCAATGCATTAATGTCCCAATTTTGCCACATCCCCACCAACTTTTATTATCTTCCTTTGCTGTCACATTGGCCAGTCTGCTAGGTGTGAGGTCGTACCTCAGAGTTGTTTTGATTTGCATCTCTCTAATAATGAGAGAGTTAGAACACTTTTTCATGTGCTTATTAATAGTTTCCATTTCCTTATCTCAAAATTGCCTATTCATGTCCCTTGCCCACTAATATATCCTTTAGAATGAGATTCTAAAAGAATGGAAAAGATCTAAGAGAGTATTATAAGAAGAAAAAAATCAACCAGGTGGTTATTGGTATATGTTGTTTGGTTTTACAGTCAATACAATAATACTACCATAATATAATAATAAAATATAATAATCCAATATGCATTAATTAGTCTCTTATTATATGCTAGGCCCTGTACTAAGGCCTGAGGTTGCAAATATAAGCAATAAGAAAGACAGTATCTAACTTCAAGGTGCTTATTTTCTAGTGGGGAAAGATAACATATTTAAAAAAAAAAAGATGAAAAGAGAAGCTAAGAGAGAAAGTACCCACCATATTGTGGTGATAAAGTCCATGGAATAAAAAACATATCCAGGAGGAAAATGAATGGCTGGCTTTGGCCTCTCCCTGAAATGAAAGCCCTCCAGAAGCCATTCATCAGTGAAAGACTCAGCTTCCTGAATTCAAATCTGTACTCAAACTCTTAACAGCTATGTGACCCTGGGCAAATGACTTAAAAAAAAAACAAACAACCAACCAAAAAAAACAACTGTGATTGTCTTGGTTTCCTCATCTGTGAAATGACCCAGAGAAGGAAATGGAAAACCACTCCAGTTTTTTTACCATAAAAACCCCAAATGTGTCACAAAGAGTTGGCCACAAATAAAACAACTGACCAACAGTATGATGGAGGGATATTCCAGGGTAAGAAGGCCTCAGTTGCTAAGAGAAGCTCCAGAGTCAGAAGCTGAGTCCATCAGTGAAATCAGAAATACAACCAGGAAGAGAAAAGCAGAACGTTTTTGTTTCATTTTCTTTTTTAATCTTTATTATAAGGCTAGGCTTGCTATATAGGGGAAGTGAGAGATTTTTTTAAAATAAATATGGATTGAAAACAAAAAGCATCAATAAGGAAACATTTTAAAAAGTGATCCTTATCGATTATGCTATCCATCTATATGTTCTCATTCTTTCTTTCTTTCCATAAATCCTCCATAGAATACCTACTCAATTCATATAAATTTTTCTTTAGTTCTCTAATAAAATGTAACTAAAATTTATTAAGAAAAAATACAAATACCTTTTTTTCTATTTAAAACAAACATAAAATTGTTACTTTATAAGAAAAGCCAACAACAACAACAAAATGAAGTACAAAAAAGTTCAAAAATTAGGCCCTTGTTGGAGATATTTTCCTATACAGTCTTTATTTTTAAAAAGCACTTATCTTAGCAGATCAAAGCACTGCCTTGGACACTCTCTTCAAACAGGGTGCCTTCTACGAATATGTTAAGAGCATAAGCAAGGATTCTTTGAGAATCCTTGAGAACTTTTTGGGCAGACATAGAGAAAACTGTCCAGTGATCCTCATAGTATAAACATCTGGCATCAAGCAATTAGTTTCACAGTAAGCATTGATGGGAGCAGATAGGTGGCTCAGTAAATAGAGCGCCAGTCCTGGAGATAGGAGGTCGTGGTTTCAGATTTGACCTCACATAGTTCCTAGCCGTGTGAGTCTGGACAAGAAACTTAACCCAGTTGCCTAACTTTTATTGCTCTTTTGCCTTAGAACAGATCAATGTTAAGACAGAAGGTAAGAGGTTTAAAAAAAAAAAGCATTAATGAAGTGATTATTTCAGGCTATTGCCTCTCACTCAAACTGCTACATATAGCCTTCCGCCTGGTATGCCCACCTCAAGTTTCTTTCAAAGTAAATAAATATAAGGCACTTTTAAAGTAGAAATACCAGCCCCTTTGGGCATCAAGAAGGGACTGCTGAAGAAGTGACATTAAAATGAGTTTTGATGGAATAAAAGCAGAAGACACAGACTGACCAAAGCCATTAGTGATGGTCATAGGGAAAATTCTACAATAAATCCAGATTATGCCAAAAAGGTGAGTCCCAGAGCACTAAGAATCCTCTTTGATGAGATCAGCAATTGCTCAAAAGATATAATATTTGCAAGTCTCACATAGAAAACCCAAAAGAATGAGGACTATATATTGTCTGAATTAGGACATGAATTCATCTCATAACCCATGCTCATCCATGGGCAGTCTATTGGGTTAGCCTGTTGTTGTTTAGTTCAACTTTTTGTGACCCTGTTCAAGGTTTTCTTGGCAATGACACTGGAGTGATTTACCCTTTCCTCTTCCAGCTCATTTGACAGATGAGGAAACCAAGGCCAAGAGGGTTATGTTACTGACCCAGAGTCACACAGTTAATGAGTGTCTGGGGCCAGATTTGGAGTCTTCCTAACTCCAGACCTGGCACTTTGTCCATTGTGGCACAAAGCTGTCCATGTCCATATCCATGTCCATGCCTACCAGCCCATAAATCTCAGAGAGACCCTACACACTGTCAATTACTCTTTCTGGCAGTTGACAGTTGGTCTCTGGCAGTTGGCAGAGACACACTCTCAGAGACTCTCTCTCAGGGCTGGAGGAGGTAACATCTTTGCCTCTCTCTCTGCCTGAGGGAAAGATCTGAAGGAGCTCAGTGTTTTCCTTTCCCAACTTGAGAAACACTATTGAATATTTATTGTGGTTTTTATAGATTGTTTAATTCTAAGAAGACCAAAGAAAAAACTGATCTTTTGTTTGGACTCTGAGTCTCAACAGACTCGGAGTCCTAACTGGATTCTTGTTGAGACTCAACCAGATAACCTTTGCTATTTTATAATTTGAAGGTGAAGTTAAGATTTATAAGGATAATAGAGGTAGTTTTTATTTAGATAGTATAAATTTGGGTTATCAGGGAGGGAGGATTAGTGTATCCTGTGAAACACAGGAGAAGCGGTTCCTTGCGGAAGCAGGGAGTTTATTTGGGTGGATTTAGAATCCCTTAGAATTAGAAATCCTTTATTTATCCTTATATATTTCAATAAACATTTTATTTTTTATAATAAGAGTCTCCTTAGCATCCTTGCACCTGGCCATGAAGTGAAATTCACATTTGAGCTTTACTTCATCACTGAGGATACTTTAGATTACATCTATCAAAAGTATCACAGTTTTGAAAATATATTGGAACTTTTTCTATCTAAATATTTTATCTTTATAACTCACCAATTTATTTTTACAGTTCAAATCTGGTCTTAGATACTTCCTACCTGGGTGACTCTGGGTAAGTCACTCTATCCCCATTGCCTAGTCCTTACTGTTCTTTTGCCTTGAAACCAATACACAGTATTACATCTAAGATGGAAGGTAAGGGTTTTAAAAAGAAAAAAAAGAGAGAGAGAAAAGGTCAATGGGAGTACCCACATCATTAAACTGGCCAATCCAGCAAGGATTTTAAGTGGAAATATTTACTGTTTTTTTTTTTCTTTAAACCTGTAACATAAAAGAATTTGATACATTTTAGTTGTGATGCCATTATTTTGAGGTAACACTTCCTGCCCCCACCCCTCCTTTTCAGGAACAGGGCAGAACTCAAGTTAGAAATCAACGGGAAATAGCAATTCCAAAATGGAGATTCCTTTAATAGACTCTCCTCCTCAGCTTTATAGTCCTGGAACTTCTACTCCTTTGTTATATGACCTTGGATAAGTCACCAGATTTCCCTTGGCATCAGGATTTTGTGACTTGGGGGCAGGTGACTAATGTTCTTTTTGCTTATAATCATCTTTTTTTTTTCAGATAGCTAAAACTGCCAAATTAAGTGTCCTCTGGGCAAATGTTGACCTCTTACTTATCAATCTATTTCATTCAGCTGTTCAACTGATTTTTCTCTGTTTTGGTGGAGAGCCCAGGGCCCCCAAAGACCATGTTTACATGGCCTTGGTACAATCCTGAAGGAAGAAGAAAATGATCTTTGGGTGGATTGTCACCACCACTTTGAATTTCTTTAGGAAAGTCATCTAGTATATTCAGGGCATAACTTATTTCTAGGTTTCAACAAGCATGAGACAAAGGGATCCCCAGCTTCTGCACAAACTCCAGAAGTGTAACATAGGTACAAGAGACTCTTCATTTTCACCCCATGCAAAGATGCAAAGGATCTACAAGACCCCGTGTAGAAATACAAAAACATATAGAGAATTCACATAGTTAACATTGTTGCCAGAAGATACACAGATTTGGGATGAGGATCAAATGAGGTAATAATAGTAAAGTCCCTAACACATAGTAAGCACTACATAAATGTTAGCTGTGTAGGGGCAGCTCATTGGTGGAGTGGATAGAGTGCTGGATCTGGACCTAGGAAGACCTGAATTCAAATCTAGCCTCTGAGATTTATTAGCTATATGATCCTGGTCCAATCACTTTGTCTCAATTTTTTCTTCTATAAAATGGGAATAATTATAGCCTCTGTCTCTGTTGTTGTGAGGATCAAATAAGATAATGTTAGCTATTATTATTATTATCACAAAATTGGATGCTACTAAACAATCATTTCCTTTCCCATGACTCCTGTATCAACTGTTACATATTTTCTTTTCTCTCTTTTTCTTTTTTAACTCTTATCTTCTGTCTTCAAATCAATATTGAGTATCTATTCCAAGGCAGAAGAGAGGCAAGGGAGAGGCAAGGGCTAGGCATTTAGAGTTAAGTAACTTGCCCAAGATCACACAACTGGAAAGTGTCTGAGATCAGATTAAGTTCTCCCAATGCCAGGTCTGACACTCCATCCACTGAGCTACCTAGCTGCCCCAATTAATGATTTTTTTATTTGATATTTGGAGCCACTCACATTTTTCTTTTTTTGGAGATAATAATTGTTGATGAAGTAATAGTAGAGGTAGTAGTTAGAAGACCAGTGTTATGATTTAAAATCTCTGGAGACTGTATCTTAATTTTTAATTATTTTTTAAATAATGTAAAATGGGCCAGAGAAAGAAAAGGCACCAGTCATCTGTGTCCAGCCACTCTCTTAGCCACCCATCCTACCTGCCCGCCACCTCCCAGCAGAGACTCCTATCATTCCTAACTAGGAGAAGACCCAGTGAGCAGAACAGAAACATTTCCTGAAGAGATGGCACAGTGATCAAGTGGAAGGTTTCCCGAGACAAATATGATAGCATCCCCAGAAGACATCACCTTAAAGCATCAGAGATGTGACTTGTTCCTTCTTCACATGTATTCTTCATTTGTCAAGACTTCATCCTCTCTCATGTGTGCTCTATAATGGTGAGTATATTTATGGGAAATATTGCAAATCTTACTTGGCTATTTCATTAAATGCTTTTGCTTTAAACCAGCCATGTCCTCTGATTTAGCAGAGAGGAATAAGCATGGCCTCTAGGGGTGGAAGAATTACTGTCAGAGTTCAAGGTGACACAATCCAAAAAAAGAAGGCACTAATCTTTCTCTAGACTAGAGGATGACCATGACATCTTCTATGTCTGACCTAAGCTCTAAGCACTGTAAGACTAAAGTCCCTAGGACCAACTGTGTTTGTCCACTATGGTTGTAACCTTTTAGCAGACTCTGAGCTTTGGATCTAATCACTATTTTAAACATCCCCTTAACTGAAAATAAGCCTGAAATAAAAGAGAGATTTGTCCACTTCTCATCTTCCCATTCCACCAAGAGAAATCTTCACATGCTTGGGCTAGACATCCCTCTAACTTACCTATTGGTTTGAAGCCTGTTGATTACCTCAACCTCTGACTTAAGAGCTTGTTTATCTCTTTTCAGAGTTGTTTATCCACCTTTGGTATCCACCTCTTACTCAACTCTCACCTGTGGCTCTTACAAGTTGTGGCATGTGTAGCAGTCATTCCCCTGCAAAACTCTCTTAGCAGATGGGTGAGACTGGTATAGTAAGAATATCAGAAAGTTCCCTAATCAACCTCATTATGTCAAATTGGGTTCAGAGAGTGGCTTGTCAGTGATCAAATAGCTAATCAATGTTGAATTATTGGAGATAATAATTGCTGATGAAGTAGTAGTAGAGATAGTAATTAGAAGACCAGTGTTATGATTTAAAACCTCTGGAGACTATATCTTAATTTTTAATTATTTATTAAATAATGAAAAGTGGGCCAGAGAAAGGGAAAAAGGTGTTGAAATGAGGTTTTGCACTTAGGTCTTCTGACTCAAGCTAGGATTCTAATATTCAAAATTTCCATGTTTCACATTAAGGTTTGCAAGATGCTTTCCAAAATATTTAAAGCTTGTAGCAGTAGTTCTTTGTGCCATAGCTCCAATAAAAACAGCATCATTAATGTTATTGTAGCAAAACACTAAATATGTTCAATTCTAGACTGTGTTCTAAACTTTATATAATCTAGGAAAGTTTGATTTGCTCAATGTAATTTTAATTATTGTTCATTGGGTCTGACTCTTTGTTTTTGAGGTGTTCTTAGCAAATATACTTGAATTTAGTTTGCCATTTCTTTTTTCAGTTCATTTTACAGATGATGAAACTGTGCTAAACAGTGTAGAGACTTTCCCAGAGTCATACAGCAAGTAATAAATCTAAGGCCAAATTCAAACTCATTTTTTACATTTTAAAACAGTATTATTAAAATTTTTTAATAACAAATATATTATTTCTATATGTAAGACACATGTGTATGTGTCTTATCTAAATATATAGACTTTTTTCTAGTCCCATGGATAGATATGATCTAATATGACCCACTTTTAGGAAGAGGATGAAAATGAAGGAAAGCCATGCTTCCATTGCCACTATATTAATTAGGTAATCTCTAGTCTAGTTTCCAAGAGGGATACTGGGCTGGAATACATCTATCTGTCATTCTTCTAATATCTCTAGTTTAGGAATATGAATGGGGTTCAAAAGGAAAGCCACTTCCCTGATTGTTCTTAAGAGTCACAGTAGCCTTTAATTTATGTTCACCAACTTATCACCTTCCCACCAAATTCTGGGAACACAAAAATCCACAACAAATAGCAAGTAAATCTATTCATCGAATCAAATAGCAATAGAAATCAGAGAAGTTGCCTAGATTATAATATAATATACCAAAGAATAAACAAGAGTCAATGAGCTCCTCATTTGGGAATGAGACGATCTCAGTTCAAATCAGAAGAGAGAAAAAACTCTCACCTATATATAAGTGGTCCAATTTTAGCAATCTCCAGAATTTCAAGTAAGTTCAGAAATGTGATATGGCCCTTCCCATGCATGTCTTCTATTCCAAATTCTTCCTCTCTCTAGCAACTTCCCTAGAGTGCCTCTCTCCATGTCTTTTCCAAAGAGTTTTTGAAATGAACTCATTAAATCCCTAACAAAGTGTTCTGCTCAATATTTCTCTGCCAATAGAGGGTCATGTATTTTTCCCTGTGTTCAGTAGTGTGGAAAATGCCCTAAGCTTTGATGAAATCTAGGTTACACAAACATAGAAATATCTTGAAACCCAGAAAATAACAACTTTAAAGTATAAATAAAATGTATTTAAAATATATTTATAAAATAAATATTTTAAATTTTATTTAATACATTTATTTTAATTTAGTGGATTTGATAAAATAAATAAATTTGTTTATTTAAGAATGAATTAAAATAGTAATTGTCTTAAAATTTGTAAACTATGTCAACGAAATTCCTTGTTTCTTATTTCAGTAAAGGGGAGTGAAATGTATCATTCTTGATAGTGAGCTAGACACAATTCTTCCTTTAAGTTATTTTTGTTAATAACTTTATACCTTCAGTGAAAAATAAAAATGCAGAGTTCTTTTTGTTTCTACAGGGGAGAATCATGAGCAATTTCAAGATTATGAAGATCATTTTCAACTATAATATACAATATTTTAATTCTTATGTGAAGATAATAAAGTTAATTAGGAGGGCAATTAAGAAACCAACAATGGACCTAAACATCAGTCCCTCAAATAATCCTAAATCCTACATGGTGAACAAAGTATTGGTTACTTAAACCTCAATTAAAGTTTTTGCTCAAAGATAATACCAAAAGATTCACCATTGAAAGTGCTATCTACCTCCAGAGAAAGAACTGATGGAGGCTAAGTGCAAATCAAAGCAGATCATTTTTCCCTTTATTTTCTTCATGAATTTTTAAAAATGTGTCTTCTTCCATAACATGATGAATATGGTAATATGTTTTGTCTGATAGCACATCTATAACCAATATCAAATCACTGACCATCTCAAGGAGAAAGGAGGAGAGGGAAAGGAGAGAATTTGGAACTTAAAATATTAAAAAACAAATGCCAAAAATTGGTTTTACATTTAATTGGGGAAAAAAACAAAACATTACTGAAGAAAACAAAAAGAAAATTTTTGCACTAGATTTATAAAACTTTTGCACACACAAAATAAGAATAGCTAACATTTATATAGCACTTACCCTATTCCAGGCACTGTGCTAAGCACTTTATTGTTTCATTTTCTTCTCACAACTCTGAGAGCAGGTGCTACTAGTATCTTCATTTTTTGGATGAGAAAATTGAAACAAAAAGAGGTTAAGGGACTTAACATACAACTAGAAAGTGCCTGAAGCTAGTTTTGAACATAGATCTTTCTGGCTCTATCCATGCTGCTTTATCCACTTGTCATCTAATATGAAATTACTTAGAAAGTTTGTGATAGCTACAAACAGCTCAGTGATCTTAGATCATCCTCACTGAAATTTAGTATTAGGGATAGCTACATAGCTCAGTGATGGAGAGCCAGACCTAAAGATAGGAGGTCTGGGTTCAAGTCACTTCATCCCCATTTCCCAACTCTTACTGATCTTTTGCCTTGGAATCACAATACAGTATTTATTCTATGATGGAAGGAGAAAGAAAGAAAGAAAGAAAGAAAGAAAGAAAGAAAGAAAGGAAAGAAAGAAAGAAAGAAAGAAAGAAAGAAAGAAAGAAAGAAAGAAAGAAAGAAAGAAAGAAGAAAGAAAGAAAGAAAGAAGAAAGAAAGAAAGAAAGAAAGAAAGAAAGAAAGAAAGAAAGAAAGAGAAGAAAGAAAGAAGAAAGAAAGAAGAAGAAGGAAGGAAGAGAGAGAGAGAAAGGGAGAAAGACAGAAAGAAAGAAAGAAAGACAGAAAGAAAGAAAGAAAGAAAGAAAGAAAGAAAAGAAAGAAAGAAGAAAGAAAGAAAAGAAAGAAAGAAAGAAAGAAAGAAAGAAAGAAAGAAAGAAAGAAGAAAGAAAGAAAGAAAGAAAGAAAGAAAGAAAGAAAGAAAGAAAGAAAGAAAGAAAGAAAAGAAAGAAAGAAAGAAAGAAGAAAGAAGGAAGGAAGGAAGGAAGGAAGGAAGGAAGGAAGGAAGGAAGGAAGGAAGGAAGGAAGAGGAAAGAAGGAAGGAAGGAAGGAAGGAAGGAAGGAAGGAAGGAAGAGAAATTTTATATTAAAAACTTCCAGATTATTTTAGGTCAATAAAGCCCAAATTCAATTTAGTACATCTCAGTTTCTTCTAATGAGTCCGGCTGTCATGCTCTTATACATGCTATATAACAGAGTCAAAGTACATTTTAGGAAGCCAACCCCCACAAGGCTCTACCTCTCCCCCACCCCCCAAAAAAAAACAAAACCAACAACCATCCATGCTTTATGAAGCAGAAAATTAGAGATTTCACCCATGACTTCTTGGGACAGTGGGTGGGGTAGAAGGCAGATCTAGAGGGTAAAAGGGAAGGTACATATGAACATGAGGCCATTGGGTAAATATCCAGAATTATTCTAACATATGCTCTGACATTTCCAACCAGGACATTCAAAATTTGCCTGGGGAATGAATGAGTGATAGCTTTGAAAGTAGGATTCTAGCCAGCCAGTCAGTCAGGAACAGCATCTTTTGGCAGACAATTCCTGTCACAGGATTTTATCATGAAACCCTTTGAGATCAACAGGAAGAAAGATGGGTCAGGTCTCACAATGGGGCTTGGATAGAATCTTGTTATAGTACAACCTGGAAATATATGAACAGGTGTCATGATATAGACTGCTAGGGATGTTGTGTTGGGTTGGAATAATGTTCTTGTTTGAACGTCCTTTATTCAACTAAAATTTATTTTAGAACAGTCCTTGCCCTCAAGGTTACATTCTTAGGTTTACATTTTACTAAGGGAAGACACTATGTATAAATAAGACGAGGCTAATGGTCACAGGCCATGCTCCAAGGACTGGCTCCCAATATACAATCTCCCTGTTTAATGTACCACTTATAATCTCCCCAATCCACACTCACAGTGTTAGGTTATGTCCTAAAGTGTTTTCCTCTCAGGGACCTAAGTGATTAACCATAAGAGACTGTTTCTTTATTGCTATCATTCATGAACCCTCACACTGCATATTTCTCCCAATCTATATTAACCCATTAATATCTCCCTAATATCATCAAATCAGTAATTAATATTCTGAAATAATTTCAGCTAAGGGAATCAGCAGCTGGAGTAAGAGATGAGGGAAGTAGAATCAGCAGCTTAAGCAGTGGCCCAAGGCAAGTATACTCAGGGGCAACTTCCACAGAATAAACAACAACCATTTGCAGTCCCAGGAGAGCTGGCAGCTAAGATATAGAATCTAGTTGAATCCACTCTGTTTGGCATCCAGGGGAACCCAGGGAAAGTACTCCCTCTACCCTGTGAGTGAAGCTGAGTTTCAACATATAGGCAAGAAAAAGCCCCCCCCCCAAAAAAAATGAGCAGAAGACAAATAAAAGGTCTGTCCCTGGAAATTTTTCAACAAAGGGAAGACCGAAATGCAAGTTCAGAAGAAGACAGCAATGCAAAACTGAAATGTATGAATCATCAAAGGAAAATGTGAAAGGATGTCAGGCCCAAAGTGAACTCCTGCTAGAGCTCCAAAAGAGTATCAAACAATAATAAGAAACTTAGAGAAAAAGTTAGAAAAGAAAATGACCAAAAAGTCAACAGTTTAAAGCGAAGATTCAGTGAAGAAAACAGTGCCCTAAAAAAAGAAATACAAACCTTAAAGAGGAAATTAACTCTCTAAAAAAGAAATTATAAAGCCTCAAAGACGAAAATAGTTTCCTAAAAATTGGAATTTTGAAAAATATGGAAATAGAAAATGAAAGCTAATAACTCCATGAGGCAGCAGGAAATAATAAAACAAATTCAAATGAATGAAAAAAAAATAGAAAATCTGAATTTCTCACTGGAAAGACAACTGACCTATAAAATAGATTCAGGAGAGATAATCTAAGAATCATTGCAAGAAATTTGCAAGAAATTATTAGGGGAAATTGCCTCAAACAAGAGGGGAAAATAGAAATTAAAAGAATCCACTGATCACCTCCTGAAAGACACCCCAAATTTTAAAATCCTAGGACAATTATAGTAAAATTCCAGAACTTCCAAGCCAATGGAGAAATACTGCAAACAACCAGAAAAGAAAAATTCAATATCCTAGAGCCAGAGTTAGAATTACACAAGATATAGCAGCTTCTACATTAAAGGACCAAAATGGCAATGAATATGATATTCTACAAGTCGAAAGATCTAGGACTATAACCAAGAATCACCTAAAAGCATAAGTAAACACAATACTCCAAATGGAGGGGGCGGGGGGGGGGAATATATATATATATATATTTCATGGAATAGAGGATTTCCAGGTATTCCCAACAAAATGACCAGAGCTGAAAAGAAAATTTGATGACCAAATTTAAGACTTGAGAGAAGCATAAAAAGGCAAAAAGAAAAGAAAAACTCAAGGAACTAATAAACTAATCATATTCCTGCATGGGAAAGTGATAACTAGCATACAGAAGATATCTATAACAGAAGAAATGCTTTAGGGACTTAAATACTTAAGGTAATCAAAGGAAACAATGGGGTTAAATGGATTGCATTACTGCTTTAGGTGGATAATTAAGATACTTAAAATATCTATAATACTTGAAGTACCAAAGGTACCTAAATTACTTAGGATATTTAAGGTATGGAAATACTTAAGAACTATTAGTGCAGTAAAAAGGAGCATACATAAACAGAGAACAAGGAATAAGTTGAATATGGCAGGATCATATAAAAACAAAGAAAAAAATCTTTGTGAACAGAGAAAGGTTGAAAAGAGATAAAAAGAAGGATAAATAAGGTGAAAATAAGAAAAAAGAAATACACAGCAATTATAACTCTGAGGTTAGAAGATGATTATTGAAAGTTGTATCAACATGTAGTCTGAAAAATGTTAATTATAATAATAATAATTTTGACCAGAATTAGGGAAGAATAACCCTAACAGAGACAGAAAAGGCACATGATAAGTGGATGTGAAAGTCTTTTCCCAATTTGGAGGCTTACCGCATTTCTTTTCCCACCTATCAAAAGCTTTTATAAAAAGAAGTTAAATTGTATCAGGGTCTTTTTTATGCACACTCAGTTATACTCACTGTAGCCAATTAAAAGGTTTTTTTATGGCATGTAATGAACTGACAAGAGACGATTTCAAATGCTTATGTATAGGGTTGTACAGTGCAGATACTCAGTATTGACTTTTAAAAAAAATCCTTACCTTCCCTCTTAGAATCAATCCTGTGTATTGGTTCCAAGGCAAGAGCAGTAAGGACTAGGCAACAGGAGTTAAGTGACTTGCCCAGGGTCTCACAGCTAGGATGTTTCTGAGACCACATTTGAAACCAGGATGTCTCATCTCTAGGCTTGGCTGTCAGTCCCCTATGTGGTCACCTAGTTCCCCTCTCTGTATTGATTCTAAGACAGAAGGCAAGGTTTTTGGGCGTGTGTGTGTGTGTGTGTGTGTGTGTGTGTGTGTGTGTGTATGTGTATGTGTGTGTGTTTTAATGCTCATGCATTCTCTGAATTGGAGATACTCCCCTTTCTATTAGGCATCACCCAGGATCTTCAGAACCCAACTCACTAAGCCTCCCTGTGGGTTTACAGTAGACCACGACCACAATGCAAGCTCAAGGACTGTGCTTCCATTGTCCAGTGCCTGTATTACAGAAACATAATAATACATGAAATATGCACAAAGGAAATAAAGAGTAACATTGAGGCAGGAAATAACTAATAATCTGGGGAAGTGAGGAAAAGCACCTTAGAGGAGAAGATACTTGAGATAAAACCTGAAGACAATGAGTGGTTCTAAGAAGTAGACAGTCAGAGAGAGAGACTTGAGGGGAAAGAAAGCATGTGCCAAAGTATCAAGTTAGTAAATATAATGTGCACAGAGAATAGCAATCAGGCCTATGTGACTGAAATATATATGGCATGAGGAGGAGTGATGAGGAAATAGCCTCAAAAGATAGGTTAGAACCAGATTGTGAAAGACTTAAAAGGCCAAACAAAGGGCTTTATATTTTATTGTCTAATCAGTATGGAGTCCCTGAAATTTCTTGAGGAGTGTGATGGGAATATATGTCTGGCAACTGCAAGGAGGATGGACTAGGAAAAATTATATGGAGTAGATTTAAGAGCTCTTCCAATTCTAACATTTCATGACTCTGTTCTTCTAACATAAATTTAATTGAACCTACATTTTAGTAAATATATAGTAGCCTCAGAAAAAGGTAAGTTCTAGGATCATAGAACCTACTTGCTTCTAAGATGCTTATGGCAACCACCAATTTCCTTACCTGTTCCAAGTCTACTCTTTTCTTTTACCAAGTGATAATTATCAATAATTTAGCTTATTTTTTATATCACTCATGTCAAGGTCAACTGAAATATTCTTGCAGCAAAATTTTTGTGGATTAGAAGACAAAAAAGTCATGTCCTTCCTTGCTTGCTTGCTTGCTTTCTTGCTTCCTTCCTCCCCTCATTTCTTTCTTCCTTCTTTCCTCCCCTACTTCCTTTTTTTACCTCTCTCCCTTCCCTCCCTTTGCCTCTCTTTCCCTCCCTTCCTCCCTTTTTTCCTTCCTTCCTCTTTTTTTCTTTTTTCTGCTTTCTTCTTAAAGGACTAGGTCTACCAGCTACCAAAAAAGCAAAATGAAGAATATCAACAAGATAAGAAAGAAAACCAAATCTGTAATTAGAAGCATATAAACTAAATATTACCTATGGAACCCTGAATAAGCCACAACTTTCTGAATCTCACTTCCTTCTATGTTAAAATGAAGTTTTGATCTAGGTAACCTCAAAATTTCCTTCCAGAACCAAATCTGTGATCCTAAATATCATCATTTCTGTTCATTGCTTGAAAAAAAAAACACACACACACAAATCCCTTCCTTTCTGGCTTAATAATCACTCTAAGACAGGGCAAGGGCTAGGCAGACAAGATTAAGTGGCTTGCCCAGGGCCACATGGCCAGGAAGTGTCAGAGATGAGATTTAAAACTAGGTCTCCCTAACTCCAGGCCTGGTGTTCTATCCACTATGCAACCTAGCTGTCCACCTGTTCATTATTTTAAGTCTAATACTACATGAATTCCGTTTGTAGTGAACTGTGTGGCCCTGGGCAAGTCATATAATGCCCATTGCATAGCCCTTGCCACTCTTCTACCTTGGACCAAGTACACAGTATTGATTATAAGACTGATGGGAAAAGTTTTTTAAAAATTTGTAGTAAAGAAAGTTGTTGGTAGAGATGTAGTGTTTTGGGGGGGGTTGTCTTTATGCCTTTCACGTGTTTAACAAATGTTCATTGAACTAAATTGAAAAAAAAAAGACTACAAATTAAAATTTAAAACATAAAAATATAATGAATGATCAGAGTCATAAAGCAGTCCAAGTTCACTATATATATCACCTATTTCCAACAAATGAAATAAAATTAAAAGAAAACATTGGAGTTGGTATTCCAAAACATTGCATACAATAAATTTGTCTGTGCTTCGTTTTCTGGCACAAGTAAGGAACTTCACAGAAACAAGTTGATTAGATGAACAAATACTTTTAGTGAATGGAAAAGAAATGGAATTTGATTTTTTAAACTCCCCAGCATAAGATAGGGGCAGGATAAATGACAATGGGTTCTATAGCACTAACATGGGAGACTCTCTTATTTAGAGAGGCACCAGGTAACAGAGAAAGGCAAGATGCCCATTCCCTTCGGAGACACAGATATTCATTTCTGACATCTGAAATGTAGCCCAAGGAAATATTCCTGCCACACTCCACTAGCTAAGCAGAAAGATAACTGACCTCTACTTGTGGAGCAAAGGACATGAGAACTCTCTCACAGATCAATGTTTAACCTTTGATAAGTCTTACCATTCTTACTCTTCACTTTCTGCTGCCTCCAGCATCCACTATACTCATCAATCATCATCTGACATTAACTGCTACCCTCTGTTTAACTTTGGATGCATGAGTACTGCTCACGCATACAGGCATGGTTCTCGCTGTACAAGACACTGTCACTGCACAGCACCTGGGCCATTTCAGTTCTAACTAGGACTGCTAGAAAAATGTTGCTGTAAGGAGGTTGGGAAGACCCTCTCCCTGAGGATGTCTCCACCAATGATCTATTTGAGCTACAATGGAGTCAGTGGGTTGGTGTACATTCAAAGCCCCCCACTGAAGAGACTGCAAAGAGGACTTCTTTGAGCACCCCTTGAGCAATCCTGACAGCTCTGGAACTAGAAATAGGTTATAAGTAGTGCCAATCAATTTAGCCACTGGAGACTCTTAAACATCTGTAAATCATCCTTTCTAATTTTTGTCCCTATCTCAGTCTGTCATTATGTCTGTAACTAGAGTTTTCTCTCTCCTACTTATTCCCTTATTCCCCAATTTCAAAACATTAATTTCTCAAGCATACTCTCTTGCTTCATTCCTACTTCTCTGAGAACTCATTTAGCAAATTATGGGGGTGGAGAGCATGATGAGAGGAGGGAGTAGGAAACCTATGCAAAAAGATATATATTCCTATATAGATGGAGATGTATAGGGAAACCTATACAGATACAGCTAGAACTCATACTTACTCCATACTGAAATCAATCTGTGACCCCACAAATTTAGTTCCTTCCAATGATGCAGATCATAAACCATTTCTTATCTGATCATCCTGTAAGAATTTTGTCCATGTCCCCCCATAAGATCACCATGTGGCATCCATGCAATATGCTAGAGACTCCTTTCTCTCTTCTGCAATTGCTAGGGCACCAATTGCTAGGGCCACCCACCTTTCTCCTCTCGTTCTTGCTATATGTCTCCAGCCAGTCTTCTCTCGCTATCATACAATTTTTCCTATTCTTCAGAGTTCCTCACTGGTTATGACAAATGGCACATCCCTAACATTAAGCTCCTCACTAACAAGTTAGATGTAGACACAGAGCTCTGACTTGGACTACTGTTAGGAAGACACACAATTGATTCAAGAAAGATGAGCAAAGGATTGTGATTGATCGCCTGATGCTATCTAGTTTGCTAGAGTTGGGGGGGGGGGAGAAGAGAGGTGATTAAAGTGAAGTGATATATCACATAAAGGTCAGGGTAACAACATTCTTATTCATGGCAACATTTTATCAAGGGCTGCAGTGAAGGAATTCAGAACATGCTTATTAAGCTGAAAGTGACAGTTGGGCAGAGTTTCTGATACAATGAAAGAGGGAATAGGATTCAAAGTGACACTGAGAAATTGAACAAACTGAAGGTCAGTGAGGACAAACACAAAAAATTAGTGGGACAAATTTAAAAACATGAGGGGTCAAAATGAATTCCAAGTTGAATATAGTTGAGTGATATAACTTTGGGCAGTCAGGAAGATAGAATCTTACTGAGTTCAAATCTGGCCTCCACTTGCTAGCTGTGTGACCCTGGGCAAGTCACCTAACCCTGTTTGCCTCAGTCTCCTCATCTGAGCTGAAGATGGAAATGGAAAATCACTCCAGTATCCAGAAATAGGGAATGGCCCATTATAGGGGTGTAGGGGAAAATTGGACATGGCACACATGGCACAATGGCTAGAGCACTGGGTCTGGAGTCAGGAAGACCTGAATTCAAATCCAGTCTCAGACACTTACTAGCTGTGTAACACTAGGCAAATCACTTAACTCAGTTTGCCTCAGTTTCTTCAACTGTAAAATGATCTGGAAAAGGAAATGGCAAACCACTTCAGTATCTTTGCAAAAAAACAACAACAACAACAACAAACAAACCCAAATGGAGTTGCAAAGAGTCAAACCCAACTGAAAATGACTGAACAATAATGTAATCTTAGAATTTTTATGATGTTGTTTTGTTTTTACTCTGTGCTGATATAAATTATAGGAAGCAATATCATATAGTAAAGTGAGAGAGCAGTAGATTTAGAGTCAGAGAGCCCTACTTAAAACCTGGGCTCAAAAACCCATGATATGACCTTGAACAAGTAACTTAACCCTTCTGGGGCTCAGTTTCCACCAGTGAAAATTAAGAGATTCAAATTAAACTGGAAAGTTCTTTCCATCCCTAAATATATGACTTTGTGACCATTGTAAGAGCTCACTGCAATTAACAAGGTTAACCCTCAAGCAAAATTATGAACTTCATCATCAGATGTCCCTGAGCATCCCCTGAGTGCTTTCCTTCTCTTCTGTGATGCCAACCCAATTCCTCTTTTACATACACCTTGGGTTCCACTGTCCTTAAGCTTTCTTCCCCTTGCTGTTGGTTAGACATTTTCAGTTGTGCTTGACTCTTTGTGACCCCATTTGGTTTTGTTTTTTTTTGACCATGCAGTGGTCCTCCAAAGACCTCCTCCAACTTTCTCTCTCCACACTTTCCCTGGTCCAAGGAATCTTTTCCTCTTTTTCCCTCCAAAGCTGCAGGTATAGCATGACACATAACCTTTAAAGGTTATGATAGAACTGGCCACCACTGTGTCCCCTAGTTCCTAGCAGTCAACAAGATAAAGAGCAATCAAAACCAGTCTTCTGGCCCCTCTTCTGCAAGTTACCACTGCCAGAGCTTAAAACATACTAGTCTTAACTTAGAAAACCAAAGGGAAAGACTTCAGTGGAGAATAACTAAATATGTCATCACTATATCACCTCTGAGGACCAAACCTTCAAAAAAAACTAATCACTTATCCTCAGCATCAACTTCCAAAAATAATCCTTTCATTTCTTTTTCCACTTGAACATTTTTATTAGTAATTCAGTTTGGTTTCTATTTCATTTAGAAAACAGGAAATATATATTGAAACAACCATACAATTTTGATGTGCTCTTTTTTATTATTTTCAAAGAAAATGAGACAATAGAAATGTTCCTCCCCCAAAAAAAGGTCATTCTTATGTGATTTACTATTTTTTATTTTAATGATATTTCATTTTCCTCCAAGTACATGTAAAAACAATTTTAATATTCATTTTTATTGGCATTCCAAATTATCTCCCTCTTTTCCTCTCTACACCCCTCCTACCCCTTTACCCTCCCTGAAGGTGAGCAATTTGATGTAGATTTTACACCTGCAACCATATAAAACATTTTTCCATATTAGTCATTTTGTGGAAGAGATCTCAAACCAAAAAAAAAAATGAGGAGGAGGAAGAGGAAGAGAAGAGAAAGAAGGAAAAGGTAAAGAAGGAAGGAGGAGGAGGAGGAGGAGGAAGAGGAAGAGGAGGAGGAGAAAGAAGGAAAGAAAGAGAGAAGAAAGAGAGAGAGAAAGAAAGAAAGAAAGAAAGAAAGAAAGAAAGAAAGAAAGAAAGAAAGAAAGAAAGAAAGAAGAAAGAAAGAAAGAAAGAAAGAAAGAAAGAAAGAAAGAAAGAAAGAAAGAAAGAAAGAAAGAAAGAAAGAAAGAAAGAAGAAAGAAAGAAAGAAAGAAAGAAAGAAAGAAAGAGAGAGAGAGAAAGAAAGAGAGAGAGAGAAAGAAAGAAAGACAGAAAGAAAGACAGACAGAGAGAGAGAAAGAAAGAAAGACAGACAGAAAGAGACAAAGAAAGAAAAGAAAGAACGAGAGAGAGAGAGAGAGAGGAAGGAAGGAAGGAAGGAAGGAAGGAAGGAAGGAAGGAAGGAAGGAAGGAAGGAAGGAAGGAAGGAAGGAAGGAAGGAAGGAAGGAAGGAAGGAAGGAAGGAAGGAAGGAAGGAAGGAAGGAAGGAAGGAAGGAAGACAGGAAGACAGGAAGGAAGACAGGAAGGAAGACAGGAAGGAAGACAGGAAGGAAGGAAGGAAGGAAGGAAGGAAGGAAGGAAGGAAGGAAGGAAGGAAGGAAGGAAGGAAGGAAGGAAGGAAGGAAGGAAGGAAGGAAGGAAGGAAGGAAGGAAGGAAGATATAGTGTTTCAGTCTGCAGACTCCATCAGATCTTTATTTCAAGGAAGATGATGGCAATTTTCATCATGAGTCTTTGGGATTGTCTTGTATTGCTGCACTGTAATAAATAACTTAGATCATTTCCAATTGTTCATCAAAAAATATTGCAGTCACTATATACAATGTTTTTCTGGTTCTGCTCACTTCACTTTGCATTAGTTCAGGTAAGTCTTTCCAGATTTTTCCAAATTCATCCTGCTTATAATTCCTTAAAGTCTAGTAATATTCCATTACAATTACATACAACTTGTTCAGTCATTCCCCAATTTGTGAACATCTCAATTTTCAGTTCTTTGCTACCACAGAAAGAGGTACAATAAATATTTTTGTACGTGTAGGTCCTTTCCCCATTTAAAAAAAATCTCTTGGAGATACATATTGAGCAATAATATTACTGGATCAAAGTATGGCTTTAGAGCCCTTTGGGAATAGTTCCAAATTGCTCTCCAAAATGGTTGAGTTTCACCAACAGTTTATTAATGTCTCAATTTTCTCACATCCTATCCAACATTTATCATTTTCCTTTACTGTCATATTGGTCAATCTGATAGGTGTTAGGTGGTACTTCAGAGTTATTTTAATTTGCATTTCTCTAATCAAGAGAGATTTAGAGAATGTTTTCATTGGACTATAGAAAGTTTTGACTTCTTCATCTGAAAATTGCCTGTTCATATCCTCTGACCATTTATCAAGAGGAGAATGACTTATATTAATATAAATTTTACTTAGTTCTCTGATATCAGAGTTTTATTTTTAATGGCTGTACATTTTCCCCTAGCTTTCTGTTTTCCTTCTAATCTTGGTTGCACTGGTTTGTTTGTACAAAACCTTTTGAATTTAATATAATCAGAATTATTCATTTTATATCCTCTAATGCTCTTTCTCTCTTATTTGGTCCTAGATTCCTCCCTTGTGCATAAATCTGACAGGCAAACATTCCACACTCCAATTTTCTTATTATATCACTCTTCATGTCTAAAATATGTACCCATCTTGGCCTTATCTTGGTATACAGTGGGAGATAATGATTTATTCCTAGTCTCTCTCATACCATTTTCCAATTTTCCCAACAGTTTTTGTCAAATAGTGAGTTCTTCTCCCAAAAGTCTGAACCTTTTGATTTATCAAAAACAAAATTATATGGTCATTTGTTACTAGGTATTATATACCTAATTTATTCCACTGATCGTATCATTCTACTTCTTTGCCCGTACCAGATTGTTTTGATCATTACTGCTTTGCAATACAATTTGAGATCGGGTACTGCTAGGCCACCTTCCTTCTCATTTTTTTCCATTAATTCCCTTGATATTCTTGACCTTTTGTTCTTCCAGATTAATTTTGTTATTATTTAACTCTATGAAATCATTTAATCTTTCCATTTCAAAGAATTAAAATCATTTTAAATTTTCCCCAAGAAAGACTGAATCTTCCTTGTCACCCTTAGAAACTTTACCTCATCTATTTATTCTTCTTTTTAACTGAACTCTTTTTGCTATGCATTCGTTGTTCTAATTTTGCTCACTTTGCTCTGCATCAGTATAAATTTAGATAATGATAGCATTGCAGAGAAAAATCTCTTTAAAAGACTTTAGAATTTTGATCAATGCAAAGATCAGCCAGGAACCAAAAAGAATGAAGATGAAATCTACCACCCAGCTCCTGACAGTTCCTGAAAGAGACAATGGACTTAAAATGCAGAAAAAGACAAGTTTTCAGACAGAGGTATGTGGTCATTTGTTTTGCTGGAAAATGTGACTATGTATTGATGGCTTTGTTTTACTTTTGCTTTTCATTTTAAAATTGGCTCAATGGGATAAAGGATAGTTTGAGAGTGAAGGGTCAGATTGATTAAAAAAAAAAAACCAACAACTTGTTCCTTGTGTAACACTGACTACTATGGCCCTCACTGCCTGGAAGGCCAGGTAAGTTACATTTTCATCCCATCCCCAGAGTACTCCTAGAATTCTTTTTTAAAAATATGTTTTTAACCAGTTACATGTAATAAATTTCCACATAAGTTTTCTGAAATTATATATGATCCAAATTGTATCCCTTCCTCCTTCCCAGAGCTGACCAGCAATTCAATCTGGGTTATACATGTACTATCACTCAAAACATATTTCTATATTGTTAATTTTTGTAAGTAAATAATCTTATGAAACCCAAACCCCAAAACATATATCCAATTTAAAAATGAAAAATCATATGCTTACATCTTCATTCATAACAGTTCTTTCTCTGGAGCTGGACAGCATTTGTCCTAAGTTCCCTAGAATTTTCCTGAACCATTGTATTGCCGAGTAGCTAAATCTATCACAGTTGATCATTCCACAATTTTGCTGTTACTATATACAATGTTCTTCTGGTTCTGCTTATTTCACTCTGCATCAGTTCATGAAGGTCTCTCCTCTTTCTGAAATCATCCTGATCATCATTCCTCAGAGCACAAGAGTATTCCATCACCATCATATACCACAAGTTGTTCAGCCATTCCCTTATTGAGGGGCATCCCTTTATTTCCAATTCTTTGCCACCAAAAAAAGAGCAACTATAAATATTTTTGTACAAGCAGGTCATTTCCTATTTTTTAAAAAATCTCTTTGGGATTCAGACATAGTCATGGTATTACTTGAGCAATGGGTATGCATTTGTTTTATAACCCTTTGGGCATAATTCCAAATTGTCCTCCAGAATGGTTGGATCAGTTCACAACTCTACCAGCAATTCCTTTGTGTCTCAATTTTGCCACATTCCCTGCAAAATTTATCACTTTCTTGTCATATTGGTCAATCTGATAGGTGTCAGGGAGGGTTGTTTTAATTTGCATTTCTCTGATCAAGAGGGATTTAGGACATTTTTTCATATGATTGTTGATAGCTTTGATTTCTGAAAACTGCTTGTTCATATCCTTTGACCACTTATCAATTGAAGAATGACTTGTATTCTTATAGATTTTACTTCATTCTCTCCTGGAATTCCGAACGAGAATTAAAAAAGTATGTAGGCTCTCTACAAATGGCTATATTTTCCCAAATATTGTGGGGATTCCCCTTCACTCCCATTCCACTTAGCCTCTAAGAGTAAGATTAACTTTTACAAAGAAAGATTTATGTCACAAGGTAGCAACACAAACATACAAATTTATTCTTTAAACACATGGGAGGCATCATTTTTCCCCCTTTCACTTAGTCTCTGTGGAAGTGAAGAGGATTAGGTTCACAGTTTAACTCAGTTCCTATAGTACAAGATCCAGTTCTGAGACCAAAACCCCAATGAACTCAAGTTCTAGTAAAATGAGGACACATTGGAACAGGAAATGACTAGCCACTCAATTTTTTTGCCAAGAAATTCCCATAGACAAATTCATGGGATCACAAAGAGTTGGACACAACTGAAGAGTTGGACACAACTGAAGAATTGAAAAACAACGCAATAAAATAGCGATTATAATAGCACCAAACAACAGTGTTGTGGTGAGCACTTTAGGAATGCTGGCAGTGATGAGGATGATGGTGGTGATGATATAAGATACTAACTTTTCTATGATCTGACTCAATACTACTCAACATACAAGTTTAGAGGTGTTGATGTTTTGTTCAAGAGCTATGTTTGCTTTTGAGTAATGTATCATTTTTTTCTTTTTAAAAGTTGTCTAATGGGTAAAAATAAACCAAAGTACTGGTATTGACAAACTCTAGTCGAGCTGTCATGTGAATTGAACTCTCAGTTTTAAAGGTGATCATGCTATTTACAACCTAGAAAAATCCTATTCACTTCTCTCAGTAGGTGTCAGGAAAGATTATCATCCCAAGAGGCTTGGACTGCATAGAAAATTATACTACATCTCATTCCCTATTCCCTTATATCTATGAGATTGGATTAAAATAAATACTATCAGCCAAAGGGAAAGCAAAAATCTCAAAATCAACCTAAGGGTTGTGAGTTAAGGCAAAAGAGCCCAATCTGGACTATTAATATATCCCTCAGATTTTTTTTTTAAACTATTTAATGAAGCTATCACTTCCATTAACTGACTCTCTGAGTCACTGCCCAATACCAGTTAATGAAGACAAGGGAGATCCTTGTGTACTTAAAAGGGTCTAAAATTTAATTCATAGGATTTAGAGCTGAAAGGGAATCTAAGAGTTCTTCTACTCCAACCCTGTCATTTTATTTTTTTAAATAGTTTATAAATGTGTTTTTAAATTACAATGGGATCTTTCAAGTATGGTCAGGTCATCCAACATGAAGGGACTCTGAGGGACATAGCGGGATCTCCTAAGAGGGTAGCCACCTTTGATTGGCTGCATAACTGCTGTAAAACTGGGGAGACTAAGTCAACCTCTCATTTTCTGCCTCTCTCTGGCTCATGCCCTTTCCTGCTGTGTGCAGAGGGTGAACATCCTTTATCCCTGCTTTGTCCAGATGGGGACATTGACAATTCACCCACAGTAAGAAAGTAAAGAACTAAAGAAGTTGAAGGAGGAGGACTTTTTCCTAAGAAATGGGCCTGGTTGTTTCTGTTTTGTGTTGTTTGTTCTTCTGAGTTTCAGGTTCCAGAGTAATACCAGAATCAGGAGCTGGAGCCATGTCAACCAAAAAAGCTGAGATGCCTGGGATTCAAGTGTAAAGAAGGTTTTAGACTTGGAATTGGGACTGTGCTATAAAAGAATTGAGCTAATCTGTGAATCTAATCTTCTCTTCCACAGAGACTGAGGTGTAAGGGCAGTGGGGAGGAGATTATGCTTCCCATGTATTGAAAGAGTAAACTTGTATGTTTGTGATGATACCTTTTGACATAAATATTTCTTTGTAAAAGCTAATGTGACAAAGAGAATGAGAGTGAAGGGGAATCCCCATTATATTTGGGAGATTAGAGCTATTTGTAGAGAGCCTATGTCCTCTCTAATTCTCTTTAAGACTTCCAGCAGAATTTTGGTGTTGAGGAGAAAATGTAACCTACCTGGCCTTCTAGCTAGTGAGGGTCGTGGTAGTCAATGTTACACAAGGAGCAAGTTTGTTTGTTTTTTAAGATCTTTGATTTTTCCAACTACATGTAGTAATAATTTTCAACATGTTTTCTAAAATTATAAGATCCAAACCTTCTCCCTTCCTCCCCTCAGAGATGGTAAGCAATTTAATCTGGGCAATACATGTACTATCATGCAAAACACATATCCATATCAGTCATTGTTACAAGACAACATTCATATAAAACCAAAGTTCCAAAATAAAACCATAAAAGATAAAGTGTAAAAGATAGTATGCTTTGATATGCATCCATCTGACTACAACAGTTCTTTCTCTGAAGGTGGATAGCATTCCTTGTCACAAGACCTTCAGAATTGTCCCAGATCTTTGCATTGCTGAAAATAGCCAAGTTTTTACAGCTGATCATCTTACAATATTACAATATTACCATGTACGGTGTTCTCCCAGTTTTGCTTATTTTTTTCTGGATCAGTTCATGTAGGTCTTTCCAGATTTTTCTGAAATCATCTTGCTCATCATTTCTTATATCACAATAGTTCCATCACCAACATACTCCACAATTTGATGGACATCCCCTCAATTTCCACAAAAAAAGAGTTGCTATAAATATTTTTTATACAAACAGGTAATTTCCCATTTTTTTTTATCTCTTTGGGATACAGACCCAATTGTGGTATTGCTGGATCAAAGGATAGGCTCAATTTTATAACGCTTTGGGCATAGTTCCAAATTGCCATCCGGATTGGTTGAATGAGTTACCAATTCCACCAACAATGCATTAATGTCCCAATTTTGCCATATCCCTTTCAACCTTTATCATTTTCCTTTACTATTTTACTCTAGTGTTGGCTAATCTGATAGGTATGAGGTAGTACCTCAGTGTTATTTTAATTTGCATTTCTCTATTCAAGAGAGATTAAGAGCATTTTCCATATTATTGATAGAATTGATTTCTTCATCTGAAAACTTTTTTTCCTTATACTGTGATCATTTCTCAATTGGGGAATGATATGATTTAATTTCTTATAGACTTGAGAGATTAGACATTTATCATAGAAATTCACTATAAAAAATTTTCCCAGTTTGTTGTTTCCCTTCTAAGCTCAGTTACATTGGTTTTGTTTGTAAAACCCTTTTTATTTTAATATAATAAAAATAATTAATTTTGCATCTTATAATGCTCTCTTTCATTTGGTCATAAATTCTTCCCTTCTCCATAAATCTGCAAGGTGAACTCTTCTGTTACCCTAATTTACTTCTTGTATTACCCTTTATGTCTAATTCATATACCCATTCTGACCTTATCTTGGTACAAGGTGTGAGATATTGGTCTATACTGTTTTCCATTATTCCCAGCAGTTTTTGTAGAATAGTGAGTTCTTATCCCAAAAGCTGGGGTCTTTGGATTTATCAAACACTAGGTTGCTTAGGTCATTTACCCTTGTATACTGTGTACCTAATCTATTCCATTGATCTACCATTCTATTTCTTAGCCAGTACCAAACAGTTTTGATGATTACTCCTTTATAATACTGTTTGAGATATGGTACTGCTAGGTCACTGGGTTTCACTTTTTTTTCACTAATTCCCTTAATATTCTTGGCCTTTTGTTTTGCAGATGAATTTTGTTATTATTTTTTCTAGTTCTATAAAATAGTTATTTTGTAGTTTGATATGGCACTGAATAAATAAATTAATTTAGGTAGTATTGTCATTTTATTATATTGTCCTACCCATGAGCAATTAATATTTTTTCAATTATTTAGATCTGACTTTATTTGTGTGAAAAGTGTTTTGTAATTATGTTCATATAATTCCTGGGTTTGTCTTGGCAAGTAGATTCCCAGGTATTTTAAATTGTCTAGAGCTATTTTAAATGGAATTTCTCTTTCTGTCTCTTGTTGCTGAAATAGACATACTGATGATTTATGTGGATTTATTTTGTATTCTGCAGCTTTCCAAGTTATTAATTAATTAAACTAGTTCTTTAGTTGATTCTCTAAGTTTATCATCATATCATCTGCAAAGTGATAGTTTAGTTTCCCTACTTTAATACCTTCAATTTCTTTTTCTTTTCTTATTGCTAAAGCTAGCATTGCTAGTACAATATTAAATTATAGTGGTGCATATACCTTGCATATACCAGCAAATCAAATAACCACATGGCTCTGTATGAAAATGTGTCTTTTTCTATATTTTAAGTCTACCACCTCTTTCAGGAGCTATCATGAGCTGATTGGCATATTTCATCTTTATTCTTTGGGGCTCCTGGTTGAACTTTGCATTGATCAGAGTTCTAAAGTGTTTCCAAGTTGTTTTTCCACTATAATATTATTATTGTATAATTTGGTCTAGTTCGGCTCACTTTGTCCTTCATCGGTTTGAACCTTCCTAGTTCCTTTAGCAATTGCTTATTGCATCATTTTTTTGGTGGCACAGTAATATTCTATTGCATTCATATACTACAATTTGTTTAGCCATTCCCCACTAGGAGGACATGCACTTAGTTTCCAAATTTGGACTATCATGAAAAATGCTATTACAAATATTTTTGCACATATAAAAACCTTAAATATTATGGAGGGGGAGTGTAAAAAAAGGACTCATTAACTGCTTACCATTTTCCAGGGTCTATTCTAAGTACTTTATAACTTTCTCATTTGATTCTCATAACAACTCTGGGTGGTTGGCAGGTGATGTTTTTGTTTATTTTCATTTAAATTTTTAATTTTTCCAGATTACATGTCTATGCAGTTTTTAGTACTGATTTTCTGACATTTTGCAATTCATGTTTTCTCCCTCTTCCCAAGATATAGGTCATACATATTATCATATAATATGTATTTCTCTGTCATGTGAAATAAGACATTTATTATTCATGCTAGTTACAAATTCATGGAGGAAATAAAATGAAGAATGGTATGTATTCAGACTCTGACTTCTTCTATGGTAGTGGATATTCTTTTTCATCATGAGTCCTTTGAAATTGTCCTGGATCTTTGTCTTACTGATAATAGTTATCATTCACAGTTTATAATAATTTTATTATTATTTATTATATATTATTATATTTATATAAATTATTTTTATTTTTTACATTCCCCTGCTTCTGCTCACTTGATTTCATATCACTTCATATAAATCCGTGTTTAGTTTTTGTGTGTGATTATCTTGTTTGTCATTTCTTATGGCACGATAATATTCTATATTATCCCTACTTTTCAAATGAGGAAACTGAGGCAAGTAGAGGTTTAGTGACATGCTCAGGGTCACATCTAGGAAATGTCTGAAGTCACAAATCAAGCTGTCTTGACACCAGACCCAGTCCTCTATCTCTTGCAACATCAACCTCTAGATATAACCCTGATAATAGTAGTAATTGCTGAGTCAAAGGGTATGTACAATTCAGGTAACTTTCTGGATATAACTCTAAATTACTTTTCAGAATGGTTGAACCAATTTACAGCTCCACCAACAGTGCATTAGTGTCTTGTTTTCCCTAGGCCCTTCCAATATCTGTCATTTTCCTCTTTTGTCATTTTTGCCAGTTTGATAGGTGTGAGGTATAACTTCAAAGTTGCTTTAATGTGCATTTCTCCAATTATTACTGATTTAAAGTATTTTCATATGATTGTTGATAGCTTGTATTTCTTCCTTTGAAACCTGCCTGTTCATATCCTTTGATCTACTGGGAAGTAGCTCTTAGTCTTATAAATTTAGATCTTAGAAATTAGAACATTGTCAGAGAAATTTGCTGCAAAAATTCCCCCATCCCCACCCCCCTGGTTATCTGTTCCCTTTCTAATTCTTACTAGATCAGATTTGTTTTGCAATAAGTCCCCCATTTTACAGATGAGAAAGTTGTACCCCAAAACAAAGGTTAGCAGGTAGCAAATCTAGAATTTGAACACAGGCCTTCTAGTTCTAAATTAGCTCTGTTTCTAGGGCAGCAAATGAAAGTGAACTGGATAGCTTGAGGGCAGGGGATGGATGGTAGGGGGAGTATAGAGGGGAGAGATATTTGGCCATCTGGTGAACTGAGAAGATCTAAGAAGAGAAACTCATACAAAAACCCAAAGCAGGAGGAAAATGATAGGAAAATACTGACAACCACTTCCCATTTCCTTGTCCCCAGTCAGTTACTAAAAATTAATATTAAAATCCATACCATTTAGAAAACATTTATTAAGCTTCTACTATGTACAAGATAAATATACATTAAATGCTAGTGAGATTTGAAAGTAATAGAATCACAAAACACTTTCAATTTTTAAAAAATATTGTAATACTTAAAGAAAATGCTACAAAAATATGTTTGTACGTGTCTTAAATATAAACTATGAAGACTCTCAAATTATTGGTTCTAAGATATAAAAAAGTCTTTCAAAAAAATTTGCAAGAGTTATAACCTTCCTCCAACCTTTCAAGACAAAAAGAAAGACAAGAAATACAATACCCATCATACATATGAAGTCATGCAAAAAAACATTTCCATATTCGTCACCTTAACAAAAGAAAAAAAGCAAGAAAAATAAGGAAAGTGAAAAAAAAATACTTTTTAATCTGTACTCAAAGTTCATCAAATCTCCCTCAGGAGGTGGATTAGAATTTTTTGTCAGGTGTCCTTGGGTATCGTCATGGTTTATTGTCTTGATGGGATTAACTAAATCTTTCAAAGTTGATTTTTACAACATTGCTGTTACTATCTACAATGTTCTCCTGGTTCTACTACTTCACTTTGCTTCAATCAGTTCATATAAGACTTCTCAGGTTTTTCTGAAACTATCTCTTTTTCTTATAGCACAATAGTATTCTGTCACAATCATATACCACAAATTTTTCTGCCATTCTCCAACTAATGCAGATCCTCTCACTTTTTTTACTACCACAAAAAGAGCTGTTACAGATATTTTTGTAGTATACATTTTTTTTCTTTCTCTTTGATCTCTGGAGTAAAAACCTAGTAGTGCTATGGTTGGGTCCAAAAGTACATATAATTTTATATCCCTTTGAACATAGTTCCAAATTGTTCTCCAGAACTGTTAGAGGAGTTTACAACTCCACCAACAATGCATTAGTGTCCCTGCTTTTCCATTCCCTCCAGCATTTGTCATTTTCCTTTTCTGCCATTTTAGTTAATCTAATAGGTATGAGATAGTATGTTGGAATTGTTTTAGTTTGCATTTTTTGAATTATTGGTGATTTAGAGAAGTTTTTATGACTAGCGGTAGCTTTGACTTCTTTATCTGAAAACTTTGTTCATAAAACTCAATCCATTTTTCAATTAGGAAATGCCTCTTATTTTTAGAAATTTGGTCCAGTTCCCTATATATTTGAGAAATCAGAACTTTACAGAGAAATTTGTCAAGATTTCCCCCAATTTTCTTCTTTCCTAATTTTGACTGCATTGTATTATTTGCACAATGCCTTTTTTATTTAATATAATCAAACTTATCTAATTTTACTTTCTGGGGTCCTTTCTGTTTCTTGCTTGATCATAAATGATTTCCTTAGCTATAGATCTGAAAACCATTTTTCCCAAGCTCCTCAAATTTACTTATATCATCCTTTATGTCTAAATCATATACCCATTTTGAGTTTATCTTGACATATAATGTGAATATTGGTCTATGCCTAGGGTTTTTTTTTTCCAAACTGTTTTCCAGTAGTTTTTGTTGATTAGTGATGGAGATATCAAAACCTCAGACATTCCTGAATAATTTGAGATTGTCGGATTAAGGCTCCTATTCCTAATAGAGATCTATCTGCCCCTGGTTTTATACATAATTCCTTGCATTTATTATAGTGCTTTTAGTAATCCAATAGCTTTGATCGTTAGGTTTATAAAACATTAGTTTAATATGGTCATTTATTTATATATATTGCATACCACATATATTCCATTGATCAACCATTGTATTTCTTATCCAGTACCAGATAATTTTAATGACTACTGCTTTATAGTATAATTTGAGATGCAGTAGTGCTTAGGCTGCCTTCTTTCACTTTTTTTCCATTGGTCCCTTTTATATTCTTGATCTTTTGTTCACCCACATGAATTTTATTCCTTTTTTTCCTAGCTCTATAAGATAATTCTTTGGTAGTTAGAATGCTATGACACTGAATAAGCAAATTAATTTAAGAATTGTTGTCATTTTTATTATATTGACTTTGCCTACTCATAAGCAATTAATTTCTCCCATTGTTTAGATCTATATTTATTTGTGACTTAGAAAGCCTTAAAGTAACTAGTTAAGGGGAGTGATAGACAAAACACAAAGTCAAGGGAGATCACCCCAATTTCCTGTTCTCTGGCAACAACTTTGATGCCAGGTAATTAGTACAAAATATTAATTATATTTATTTGATACATTTCTCTGCAGGTTGCAGATAATTCCATGATTCAGCAAACTTTTTTAAAAGAGCCAATTATATTTAATACTTTATCCTAGGTTCTGGAGGTAAAAAAAAGATAAATTAAAAATAAGATACTGGCCAAAGGGAGATTGCATCCTATTGGGAGTAGGAGGTCCTCTAACACTTGTACACAGGTTGGTAAGAAAGCAGGTAAGCTAAGGAGTTCAAAAAAGGATTCCCCAAAAGGGCTAGAACCTGAATTGAGCCTCAAATATATGAATAGAGCCCATAAAGGACATGGAGATATTCTCCCTACCTCCTGACAGCGATGTGACAAACTCCAGGTCCAACCTGAGATATATGTTTTGGATATGTCTGATGCAGGCATTTATTTTGCTTTTCCATAAATATTTGTTAAAAGGGTTTTGTTTGCAACCTATGTCATATTACTCACAAGCTCAAGGAATGCGAAGGTATGAAAGAGCGAGAGAGAAAATGGATTGCAATATATCAGAAAATGATTATTAAAAATTGTATTGACATTTAAAATAAAACAAAACAAGTGTTTGTTATTGTTTTGAAAGTGACAAGAATAGATTTTGGTAAATTAAACAAATTTAATTATTTTTTAAAATTGTAAATGTTAAAAAAATTTTTAATGAAAAACTAAAATGGATTATCAAGTTTGGATAACAAGTAGGTCAATTTCTCTGAAACAATGTTGAGGGCTAATAATAATGAAGTGCCTGGCAAAGTAGGTGGGAGTCAGGCTATAAAGAACTTTAAATGGCAGGTTGAGGAATTTCCATTTCATCCTAAAAGCACTCAGAAGCCACTGAAGATGTCTTGGTTAATACTTTAGGAAGATTATTCTGTGAGCTATGTTGAGAGTGGGATCCAGAAGAGAGAAACAAAAAAGGTCAATTAGGAGACTATTTTAATAGGTAAAACCAGTAGTTATCATCAGAATGGAGAGAAAGGGATACTATAGATTTCTAATTATAAAGACTTCTTAGTTGATTGAATATGCAGCCAGATTTTAACCCAGGGAGATGAGTCTTTCTGATTCTAAGCCTCATCAATTTTCAGATAAAGAAATCAAAACTATTAATAAGCACATGAAAAAGTTTTCTAAATCTCTTATAATTAGAGAAATGCAAATCAAAACAACTCTGAGGTATCACCTCACACCTAGCAGATTGGCTAACATAACAGCTATGGAAAGTAATGAATGCTGTGGCATTTATTATGAGGAGAGGATGTGGCAAAGTTGGGACACTAATGCATTGCTGGTGGAGTTGTGAATTGATCCAACCATTCTGGAAAGCAATTTGGAATTATGTCCAAAGGGCTATAAAAGAATATATCCCTTTTGGTCCAGTAATACCACTACTACATCTATATACCAAAGAGATTTTTTTAAAAAATGGGAAAGGACCTGTTTGAACAAAAATATTTATAGCTAATCTTTTTGTGGTGGCAAAGAATTGGAAACTAAAGGGAAACTAAACCTCAATGGGGGAATGGCTGAACAAATTGTGGTATATGATGGTGATGGAATACTATTATGCTCTAAGGAAGGATGACCAGGATGATTTTGGAAAGAGTAGGAAAAGACCTCCATGAACTGATGCAGAGTGAAATGAGCAGAACCAGAAGAACATTGTGTACAGTGACAGCAATATTGTGGAATGATCAACTGTGCTAGACTTTGCTACTAACAGTAAAACAAAGATCTAGGATAATTCTGTGGGAGTAATGACTGTAATATTTATTGGGAAAGGAAATTGGATTGGGAAAAAGGGGGATAAATGGGGGTTAATGGGAGGTTTGTATAGGGGTAAGGAGGAGTTAAAGGGAGAGAGGGAATATTGCTTGGTGAGGCAAGGGAGGGAGATGTCCCCTGCTGAGAGGAAACAGCAGGGGTCCAATAAGGACGGTTTGTCTTTGAATGACTGAACTGAAGTTCAACTCCCTCTATGACCAGAAAAGATAGTCTACTTATCTGACTGCGAATTCAAATAACATAAAGTTTAATAACTAGTTGGGATTGGAGTTTTTCTCAGTTTCAGACCTGAGGCCAGGCCCCAGAGGCTGGTGGAGAGTTTGTCCCACTCCCGTCTACTCTCTTTGTTCTAATTCAGAATCTTAGCAGTACACAGAAAGCAAACAAGAACAATTCTAACCTTTAGAAGCCTGTGTCTTCTGGCTGAACCAAGAAGAGCAGGCCACTCCAGAATGGGCTGACCACGCTCCTCTTTCCTCCAACTCCCGGAACCCATACCACCTGGCAGGAAGGAAGTGCTAGTCACAAGACCCAACTGCCACTCCCAGTTGGCCCCTTCCCCCACAAACTGTCAGTCTTGTTTCCTTTCCACATGACAAAGAATGTTGTTCACCTCCAGAGAAAGAATTGTTGGAGTCTGAATGAAGATATAAGCATATGAAAAAGAATTCTATTTAACTTCAGATAAATGCAGATAAAAATATGATTTTTCACTTGTTTATTTGGGTATATGCTTTGGGGGTTTCATTCTAGAAGATTATTTGCTTACAAAAATGAGCAATATGGAAATATATTTTGTGTGATAATATACCTGTAACCCAGATTGAATTGCTTGCCAGCTCTAGAAGGGGAGAGGAAAGAAGGGAGGAAGACAAAATGGATCATATGATTTTGGAATACTTATGTGGAAATTTGTTATTAAAATTAAAAAATTACAGGGGCAACTGGGTGGCTCAGTGGATTGAGAGTCAGGCCTAGAAACAGAAGATTCTAGGTTCAAATTTGGCCTCACTTTCTAACTTTGACACCCTGGGCAAGTCACTTAACCCCCATTGCCTAGCCCTTACCACTCTTCTGGAACCAATACATAGTATTGCTTCTAGGACAGAAAATAAAGGTTTAAAAATAAATAAATAAAAGAATTAATTTTAAAAAAGGAAAAGAAAAAACACTTATTGACTTAAAGAAGACTCATTAGGATGAGGAGAAGGACGTCAGATATATGCAGAAATAATGATGTTTTAAAACAAAAGGCTTCAGATTAAAGGAAATATGGTATTATGGGGAAACTGCAATGGTTTGGAGCTATCGGACCTGGGTTCAAATCCTTTCTGGGCAAATCACTTAACCTATCTGGACCTCAGTTTCCTCACTTGTAAGATCTGTTATAGATCAAAGTATGCAGATAAAACATTCTTAAAAAAAAAGGAAAGAAAAATTTTAAATGATCTGGTGTTCCAGAGGCAAAATACTATAAGGCCTATGGAAAAGGCAAGATTGAGGGATATAGGGATAAGATTATCTGGACAAACAGTGGAGAAATGTATTTTCACCTCAGCAGACAGCAATTTTGAACCACTAGGAGAAGGGCAAAAGACACGCTTCTGGCCATAGGACAGGAAAGAACCTGTGTTAATCAGGCTATGCCCAGGGTTCTATGATGACTCTCATAGAGTTGGTATGGAGGTGATGCATTAATTATATTAATTTAAAAACCAAAATGAAAACTAGCAAATTTCTCCTCTTTCCTTTAAGGCTCTGTGTGTGTGTGTGTGTGTGTGTGTGTGTGTGTGTGTGTGTGTGTGTGTGTGTTTTATAGAAACAATCCACTTCACACCTAGATTGATTTATCAGAAACCATCTTTGCTTTCAATTATATGTGATCTTCATTTCATGTCATCAGTGGGGAACATATCCCCAAACTGCAATTATGGATATTTGACAAACCTTTTATCCCGATAACCTAGCATCAGAAATTAAATTGTTGTACTTCAAAACTAACTCCATGTAATTCATTAATTTATAATTGAAGAAAAATTAATCTCCTGGTCACTGTACACACCAAAAGGAGTTCAGAGAGAAGTTGGTCTTTAGAGCACGGATGTTGCCAGCCTTTGAAAAAAATTCTGAGCTGAGATTAAACTGCAATGTCACAGCGATCCCAGCATTCTAGGGCCCAAATTAGGTCTCCTAAAGTAACTTGGCAAGTACTGAGCCTTTACTTTGATTTTAATGCTCCGGCAAATTCTTCTCTACTGTGGTAGGCTATTTTTTCTCATGACAATTACTTTGTTATAAATAGCCTTTATTTTAAACTTTAAAACACCATACCTATGCAAGGTGCTGATTTTCTTATTACATCCCTGTTTGGATGAAGCAACATGGTATAATGGAAAGAATGTTAAATTTGGAATCGAGAATCCTAAGCTCCAACCCAGGCTTTGTTCTCCATTAATTCTATGACTTTGAGCAAATTGTTTGCCCTCTCTAGCCTCAGTTTCTTCCTTCATAAAATTAGGGGATTGAATTAAGTGATGGCCAAGGTCTCAGCCAGCTCTTGATCCCATACTTAAGTTGGGTGCTCAGGGTGGCATGTCAGCCCTTTAGGTGGCTAAAGCAATATCCATTCAATGCACTGCTACTAGTTATTGCTGAGAAACATGTGCAAAGAGGAATCATTTATGGACTAATGCATCATAAGCGTGCATACTGTGCAAGGTATCATTCAGTTGTTCAGTCATGTCTGAATCTTTGTGAGCAATGGGTCACACTGTCCATGGAGCTTTCTTGGCAAAGATACTGAAGTTGTTTGCCATTTCTTTCTCCATGGTATGAAACATAAAGAAAAATGGAGTCCTTATTTTCTCAGAGTGCATTCTATCTCTGGAAGCAAGCAATAATCACAATGAATAAACCAATAATTTTTACTTCCCTTTAGTTCAGTAGTGTTTGTTTGGGGGTTTTTGTTGTTGTTTTTTCCTCTCTTCTAGAATCAGATAAAGCATGACCCACTTTGAAGCCTGTCCTTATTTCTCCAGTCTTCAGTCTTCCTTCCCCTAATAATCACTGTATATTTCTTTATATACAGGGCATCCTAAAAGTCTTCAAACTAGTAAAGCTTAAAACTGCACTAACTCTTTTGGGACACCCTGTATGGACCATATTTATCTCTGAATGAGACATCCCTCTCCAGGACAAGAATTCTTTGGGTCATGGACCCCTTTGTTAATCTAGTTACTAGAATAATGTTCCAAATGAACATAACAAAATATATGGTGTTACAGAGGAAACCAAATATATAGGAAAACATTTTTCTAAATACTAAAAAAAAAAAAGTTACAGATCCCAGCTTAAGAACTCCTTTTTTTTTTGTATTTGTACTTTTAGTATCTAGCAAAAAAACAATGCACCCCCCCCCAAAAAAAAAACTCCCAGAGTTTCCATTTTACGACAATTCAGAATCCCAGCCAACTTTTCATTTTAATTTTCCAACTTCACTCTTTGGATTGATTCCATCATCACCATGCTCCCAAGCTGGGTACCTCTCCTACCACTACCATCTTTTTCAGCTTCCTTTAAAAACAAAACAAAACAAAACAAAACAAAAAAACTCTTACATTCTGTCTTGATTCCAAGAGAGAAGAATGGAACATAGTAGATGCTTAATGAATATTTACTGTAGTGTACTGATTAATAAAATACAGTAATACCTTGGTTTTCATTGACATCGGTTATTGTCGATTTTTTCAGTGAAAAATTTGTCTCCAGTTTTTGTTGGTTGCCTTCTGATTTCAATAGCATGCCCACTTGGCCTTGATGCTAATTTTTCGAAAACAAAAGGCAACCCATGGGTTCTCCTGCTCAGTGCATGTATTGAAAAGCAAATAAATCCATTTATTCATACAAATAGGGAACAAAAATCAGATAAAGCATATGGAGAATATATTCCTGACTATACAAAATGGATGAGCTCTCTCATTGGGAGTGAGATATCTCACTTCAGTCAAGTAGAAATTCTCCCATACTGTCTCAGCTGAGAAGAGGGACATACTCAAGGTAACAACTCCTCTACATGTCAGCTTCTTTACAAAGTCTTTCCAGATAATGCCTTAATACCTGAGGTTCTTCTGGAGGGGGATTTCCCCTTCCAAACCTCTCTCTCCCCTCTTTGCCATCTTCCATAGCCAAGAAGAGTCTTCAGAAAGGTAAGTGCCATGTTAAGTGTTCATTTATTCTTTACATTAGTCTTTTATATTCATTTTATATTAATTTCTTATTGTTTTTAGTATTAAACACTATATTTTTGGTATGTATGTTGGAGTGTCTAGAATGAATTAGTTGGATTTACATTGATTCATATGGAAATAATTGCCTGGGTTGGATTTCAAGGATTGTTTTCAGATGGATTATTGATGACAACCAAGGTATTTGATAGGACTCCTTTGATGGTGATGTAAATAACTACATCCAAATAAATCTATCTTTTGCCAAGTGATATGGGGAAAGCTTTAAATAAAGAGTAAAATGTCTTAAATTGTTTGAGGCAGAATATGATGTGCTGACCTGATAAATGCAGATTTTAGCCATTCTGAGACCTGCTCAGTAAGCCTAAAGGCTTTACTTAAAAGTGATAAAAGATATGGTAGAAATAAAAGCTCATTCATTAATAGATAATATTGTAAAATGTGATTGCCAAGTCTTCCCTTATGCTTAAAGAACATTACTAGATTGAACTATGTGTTTTTATTAATTTTCAATCATTATCAGTATTAGAATGCTGAAGATTAGAGAATGAGCAGCACATTGGGGTAGCATGATTTCTGGAAGCTATGGAAGGTGCCTTGTGATTCTCTAGGATGGAGAATTTAAATTCGCTTATGGAGAGAATAGAGATGCTTTTTTAACATTGCAGAAAGGAGAGGCTACATAAAGAATGGTGAAAGATAGCAAAAGTTCAAGAAAGATTATTATGTTTTAGTAATTTTTACAAACTCTGAGACTTGACCTAGAGTATTACTAAGGGCCAAAAAGAGGAGATAAAAGGAGAGGATTTCAGAGTTCCACATTTAAGGCTGCTCTCTTAAATGTCAGAGGTTAAATGAATTTGGGATTCTAGATAGCAGAGGCTTAGGTGTGGCGGATAGACTGAAGGGCTAGGAGGCCTTGGCTTCAAAAGACAAGAAAGCGAATACTCACTGAGCCTCAGGCAGTTCCCCAGGACTTATCTTCTAAAACAGTTTTCATTCTTCTTGGGGGAGGGAGCTCTCTAACCAGAGAAAATCACAGATCCTTCATGTAGATAACAAGTCAAAAGATCAATGCTTGCTAAAAACCAAAAAGATCACTAAAATAAACTTTTTATTCAGAGCTGTCAAGCATGCTCTCAGTGCTATGCTTCCTAGTATAGCCTGAACCAGATTAACATGTAATTTGGAAATACTTAATGAAATAAATAAAAAATAAAATAAAGCATAAATGATGTTAACTGATGGGGGAAGGAGATAAAGTCAATTTGTGGATCCTTATGTGCAGTTATTACACTATTTCTATTTGAGTCTGACACCACTGGAAACTTTCATTCATTTAATATATTCTTTTTTTTAATAATATTATATTTTTACCTAATTACATGTCAAACTACTTTTAACATTCATTTTCTTTAAAATTTTGAATTCTAAATTCTCTCTCCTTCCCATTCTCCCTCACTCTCTTTCTCCCACCTCTCTCCATTCCCTGAGATATATTTTACATGTGCAATCATGTAAAACATTTTTTCTTTATTATCCATTTTGTGGAAGAGATCTCAAAGAAAAATAAAAGAAGAAAGAAAGTAAAATAGTGTATGCTTCTGTCTTCATTCAGACTCTATCAGTTCTTTCTCTGAGAGCAGAAGAAATTTTCAATCATGAAGTCTCTGGGATTGTCTTGGATTGCTGCATTGCTGAGAATAACTACATCATTCACAGTGGCTCATCAAAAATATTGTTGTTGCTCTGTAGAAAATTATTCTGATTCTACACACTTCACTTGACATCAGTTAAGTAAGTCTTTCAAGATTTTTCTGAAATCATCCTGCTTATCATTTCTTATAGCACAATAGTATTCTGTCACAATCACTTGTTTGGCCATTCCCAAACTGATGGACAACCTCTCAATTTCCAATTATTTGCTACCACAAAAAGTGCTGCAATGAATATTTTTTGTACAAATAGGTTCTTTTCCCTTTTCTTTGATTCCTTTGAGATATAGACCTAGTATTGCTGGATCAAAGAACAAACACAGTTTTAGAGCCCTTTGGGCATAGTTCCAAATTACTCTCCAGAATGGATGGATCAGATGACTACTCAACCAACAGTGTTTTAGTGCCTCAATTTCACCTTTCCCTTCCAACATTTATCATTTCCCTTTTCTGTCATATTAGCCAATGTGATAGGTATGGAGTGGTACCTCAGGGTTGTTTTAACTTGCATTTTTCTCATCAAGAGTGATTTTTTTCCCCATATGACTATAGGTGCCTTTGATTTCTTCATCTGAAAGCTGGTTATTAATATTCATTTATCAATTGGAAAATAGTATATTTTTATACATTTGATTCAGTTCTCTATATATTTGAGAAATGAAATCTTTATCAGAGATGCTTGCTATAAAATTTTTCCCCAGCTTTCTACTTTCTTTCTAAATGTAGGCTGCATTGGTTTTGTTCATTCAAAACCTTTTTAATTTAACATAATCAAAATAATCCATTTTACATCCTGTAATGTTCTCTCTCACAGCTTGATCCTAAATTCTTCCTTTATCCAGGAGTCTGACAGATAAACTGTTCTATGCTTTCCCAATTTATTTATGGCCTAGAGTTGGGAGAACTCAAGTTCTAATCTGGCCTTAGACACTTCCTGGCTGTGTGATCCTCTGCAGGTCTTTAACTCTGATTACCTAGCCCTTGCTGTTCTTCCATCTTAAAACTGATAGTAAGGGGGACAGCTAGGTGGCCAGTGGATAAGAGAATCAAGCCTGGAGACAGTTGATCTTGGGTTAAAAAATGGCCTCAGACCCTAGACAAGTCACTTAACTCCTATTGTCTGTCTTAGAATCAATACATAGTACTGATTTTAAAATGGAAGGCAGAGGCAGCTGGGTAGTTCAAGGACTGAGAGCCAGGCCTAGAGACAGGAGGTCTTGGGTTCCAATCTGCCCTCAGACACTTCTGAGCTGTGTGGCCCTGTGCAAGTCACTTGATCCCCATTGCCTAGCCCTTACCACTCTTGTGCCTTGGAACCAATATACAGAATTGACTCCAAGATGGGAGGTGAGGGTTTTTATTAAGTAAATAAATAAAATAAAAATAAAATGGAAAGTAACTGTTTTTTTTTTTAAGAATTTATACTAAGACAAAAGATAAAGGTTTTTGTAAATAAATTAAATAAAAATAGTATTCCAGAATGTCAGTTGTCATGGAATATGCTTAACATGAAATCATGAAGTTATATGTTGACATTGAAAGACATCCTCAGGCCATATGGCTGCCTCTCGCTTAGAAGCAGGGAAAAACTTCCAACATGGGGTGCCTTGAAGGGTCTTCCTTCACCTCTATATTGTGGGCTCTTAGAAATAAGCCTCTCACCCTAGAGGTGATAATTCCTGTTCCCATCCTCAGTATTCTGATGTTGTTTTAGAAGTTTTCCAATAGAATGCACCGACAACGGCTTCAGTGCCTTGTGTGTGTGTGTGTGTGTGTGTGTGTGTGTAGGTGGAATTAATGTAGCTGCTCTACTCTGAAGTGCTCTATTCATTCATATGATACCCACTTTAAATATTGTCCAACTATCTCTTTGCCACAGGCTACAAATCTGTGTGATGCTTCATGCAATCGCAGTTTAAGCTATTCTGTATGCTGGCTGGCGTTAATCTTCCCACGTGAACAAAATACTGATGAGACCAAGAAAGGCAGAAAGAACCCACAAACAATCTGGCTTAGTTAAAAATATTGGACTATAAATGAACATGTGAATGAGAAGAACACAAGAGGTGAAATTATAAATCAAGAAGACGCTGTGAGCATAATCATGGCTGGTTTCTAGAAGCAGAGAAGGGCGGTTGTGTTATCTGACTCACCAAGTCCCTATCAATTTTCCCTATGGACAAGGATCATTTTGCAAATAATTTGTCTCATTCTTCAAATCTGAGAGTAATTGGGAAACCATAAGAGCCTCCTACATAGTAGGCATGCTATAGATATTTGTTAAATGAGAAGAATGAATAAATTAATATTGTTCTTTTTTCATTTAATTTTTTTCCATTGCATGTAAACAAAATTTTTTAAGATTCATTTTTTTCTACTTTTGAGTTCTAAATTCTCTTCCTTCTTCTTTTCAATACCTCCCTCTCCCTTTGGGATGGCAAGCAATTTGATATAGATATTACTTGTGTCATCATACAAAACATTTTCATATAATCCATGTTGCAAAAGAAAATGAGATAAAAAAGTAATAACAAAAGAAGAAAAAGTATGTTTCAATCTATATTCCGATGCCATCAGTTCTTTTTCTTATCTGGCAGTGGATGGTATTTTTCATCACAAGTCCTAGAGGATTATTTTGGATCATAGTATTGCTGAGAATAGCAAAGTCATTCACAGTTTGCTTTTTTTTTTAAACAAACCAACAACCTTTATTTGTAATAAATCTCAGAACAAGAAAAATAGCCAACTTTGAATCAGAGCATGATGGAAGTCCCTTTAAGATTCTTTAATTTCCCCCCAAACTCAGATTGTGTACAATATTCTCCGAGTTCTGCTTACTTCATTTTGCATCAGTTCATGAAAGTTTCCCCAGATTTTTTGGAAAGCATTCAGAATCATCATTTCTAACACAATAATATTCCATTGCAATGATTTGCCACAACTTGTTCATCTATTCCCCAATTATTTTTAAACAAAAAAATTTTGTTAAGTACCTAGTATGAGAACCAAAGAAAATTGCAAAATAGATCTCAGCCCTGCTTGCCCCACCTTGCACTTCTGCAATGATGGCAACAGAGTAGAAGATAAGGCAGCCCAGATTGCTGAGAATTCAGTTTTTAGACTGCCAGGGAATAGTAACTCCCAGTTAATAATGAGTTAATAATCTGATATTATAAAGTAGCTAAGACTCAGAGTGGATGGAACATTCCTCAAATGATGAACATTTCTCCAGTTTCCAATTCTTTGCCACCATTAAAAAAAAAAAAAGAGCTGAGCTGCTATAAATACTATTGGTCCCTCTCTGTTTTCTTTGATCCCTTTGAGGTATAGACCTACTGGTATTGTTGGATCAAAGGTTATTTATAATTTTTTAGTTCTTTGGGCACAGTTCTAATTTGTTCTTATTGCTTTTATTTTTAAAAGCATATTGCTTTTAAAGCATTTAAAAGAATTAAAAGCATTTAAAACCAATAAAAGGATTTATAAGAATATTGCATATTCAAAAGCTGTTATTATTCTAGGGTTAAAATAAAACCCTCTGTGGGCAAGAGACTATGAAGAAAGATCACTGAACTAGGAGTTAGGAGAACTGGGTTCTAGTTCCAACATTATCACTAATGAGCCATCTAAACTAGAAAAAGACAAATGAATTCCCTCAGTCTCAATTTCCTCATCTACAAGAGCTTGATGTTTGAGGGTTTTTCTGGGTCTGAACATTCTTTCCTTAGACTCAGAGAATTTAGTTTCAAATCTTGATTCTTCCTATCACATAAGTAGACTTTGAGTAAGTCACTTAGACTTGGTGGGTCTCTGTTTCTTCATCGGGAAAGTAATGGGGTTGAACTAGTTGTTCTCTAAGGTGCCTCACAACTACTAATTCTTTGGTAGGAAGACATCCCATTTCAGGGAAGCTATCAATCTAGCAATATATAGAGTGAGGGAAGGAAGGAAGGAAGGAAGGAAGGAAGGAAGGAAGGAAGGAAGGAAGGAAGGGAGGGAAGGAGGGAGGGAGGGAGGGAAGGAGGGAGGGAGGGAGGGAGGGAGGGAGGGAGGGAGGGAGGGAGGAGGGAGGAAGGAAGGAAAAAAGGAAGGAAGGAAGAAAGGAAGGAAAGAGGGAGGGAGGGAGGAGGGAGGAAGGAAGGAAAAAAGGAAGGAAGGAAGAAAGGAAGGAAAGAGGGAAGGAAGAAGGGAGGGAGGGAGGAAGGAAGGAAAAAAGGAAGGAAGGAAGAAAGGAAGGAAAGAGGGAAGGAAGAAGGGAGGGAGGGAGAAAAAAATATCCATTTGGTTGGAGACTTTCCTTTGGGTCTTTTACTATTTTGAACATATTTGTTATCACTTGGTCTTTGTATGTGATTCCCATGACTTCTTTCTGTTCATGAATTTCCTTGATTATTTCTTTTATTTTACCTATTAAACGAAAAGCATTAATAACAGAGACAAGACATTAATAGAAAATTGGCAACCAGAGGAACAACAACAACAAAATGGTTGTAATGTAGTCTTTGGCAAAGCAAAGGCTGATCAGATTTAAAACTAGATCACAGAGTGACATAATTGAAAGGGCGCTGGAGGATCAGCTAAGTGCTTCAGTGGATAGTGAGCCACGCCTAGCAGTGGGAGTTAGTGAGTTCAAATCTGGTCTTAAATATTCCCTAGCTGTGTGACCTTGGACAAATCACTTAATCCCCATTGCTCTTCAGCCTTAGAACCAATATGCAATATTGATTCTAAGGTGTAACCATAGAAGGTAAGGATTTTTTTTTTTAAGTAATAGGGAGACTTACATGAACTGATGCAAAGTGATGTGTGCAGAAAAAGAACATTGTACACAGTAACAGTAATATCTTTTGATAAACACCTATGAATGACTTGGTTTTTCTTAGCAAAACACCAGTCCAAGATAATCCTAGAGACTCATGAAAAAAATTGCCATCCCATCCGTCTTCAAAAAACAAAAAAATGGATGGAATATAAATGCTGACCAAAATATACAATATTTCAATTTTTTCTTTTTTTATTTGAGACCTCTTCCACAGATTAATATATAAAAATTGTTTTTATAATTTCACAATGTAAAATTTATATCAGATTGCTTACCAGATTGCTTACCTCACAGAGGGGAGGGGTAGAAAGAAATGAGGGAGGGAGGGTAAGTGGGAAGAAGGGAGAGAATCTGGAACTCAAAAAAAATTTTTAATGAATGTTAAAAATTGTTATGTTCAATTGGTGAAAAATAAAATATCACTGGAAAAAAGTAACAGGGAAGCTCAGAGGAAGGAAGGCTTTGAAGAGAAAGATAATGAATTCTACATTTTGCATATAAAGACAAAAATTATTTTTAGAATTTGAGGTAAGTTCATTTTATAATGCACAATACTATTTATAGTTGTTACTTGGAGAATTTTGTTACATAAAAATGCACTGCTGTGAAAATATGTCACCTACAGATTTGTTGTTATTATTCAGTGGTATGTGTCTCTTTGTGGTCTCACTTAGAGTTTTCTCAGCAAAGATGCTAGAGTGGTTTGCCACTTCCTTCTCCAGTTCATTGGACAGATGAGGAAACTGAGAAAAATAAGGCTAAATGACTTACCTAAGGTCACACAGCTAATAAGTATCTGAGGTCAGATTTGAACTCAGGAAGATGAGTCTTTCTAATTCTAGGATCAAGACTCTATCCACTGCACCTCCTACGTAACATTGTTAGGTAAAAAGGAATTTATTCATAGTAAGACAAGGCCAGGAGCTAACTGTACAAACTCCACTGAATGAGGCTGCATTATGTGGTCATTATGGCATCCCATTAAAAAGTCATTCCCTTTAACTGATTCTGTGCTCAAGACATACTATCAATCACCCATGATTCCCAATGCTATAATATTTTCATGACCTTGCTTTGTGTAAGCCCAGAGTCTTTGCAGGAATCTTAGGAACTCACATAAAAAATATAATTATCTTTTTGGCTTCTTGCTTATTTGGGGTTACAAGGAAATTTTTCTAATTTTTCTAAATTTTCTAAATTTTATCAAGTCTAGTATCTACATTTTCCTAAATATGAGTAACAAGGGCCCTTGACCTATGCAGGCACTCCAAGTAACAGAATATTGCCTTTATTTAGCCCCAGAAAAAAAATGTAAATAATGTAAAGGCTTCACAGGAGTCATTAAACAATATGACATTAAACCTTAAACAAATGAATAAAATACTGAATTTTCCATCAGATTCACCCTTCCTGGAGAAGGGAATGGAAGTGGGGATTGCTTTAGGGGCAATGTTTTGATGTTCCCATAAGTCCCTTATTCTCACAGAATCTATCACAGTCTTCCTAAGACTCATGATATCAGCCATGGCTTAGATTTTTCCTAGAAGGTAAACACAATCGTGGGTTTCTGAACAAACAATCCTTTTCCTTTTGGACCTGCACTATCCAAGTAATTCACTGGCTTTATTCTCTAAGTCATCACACAGAAATTGTAAGAAATGAACCTCCTCTTTCTCCAAGGGGAAAGCTACATTAGGAAATTTATTTCTTCAAAAATTCTTAACCTGGGGTTCCTGAATTTGGTTTTTTTTTAATACTTTAATAACTATTTCAATATTATTGGTTATCCTATGCATTATATTTTAAGTCTTTAAAACATTCTTAAAAGAGGCCCATAAATTTTACCAGATTGTCATACAGGCTCATGATAAAGGGTGTCCTGGGGCCAGCTCAAACTGACTCTCAGGACTGATGGCTAAATTTTCAGTGTGAGCATTTATATCTTGGAATTTTAAGAACTAGGACTTCGTTTATTATTCAGTTTATCATCTAGACTTAAGAAAGAGATCAAGAAAATGTTAATAATGCAGATAAAGCTTAAAAGTATATCAGTTGTAGATTTTTTAATAGATCCTATTTATTAAAACCTTTACCCAGATACCATTGTCCATGATACACTTTTTTAAAAGAACCCCTGATCTAGAAGGTCTCAACTTAGTAATTCTAAAACTAGGTATTTTTACTGAGGTATTACCGGAAGAAAAAAAAAAACTTTTCCCCTGACTACAAGTCTAGCTTTCAATATCACTTAACCTAAGTGAGTTAAAATCCTAACTCATTCCTTCAGCCAGGAATGAGGGATAATGACATAGTCCATAAATACTCAGGCCAATTACAACCACATAATCACTTTTGTCATATGCTTCTTGTAAATCTTCCTCAACTGTTCCTGGGAAGGGAATGGGTTTGACTGTCCCAAAAATCACCAGAAGTCAGGTCTTCTGTGCTGCATGCCTACTGGTCTCAAAAGCTGGTCTCACAATTTTCTTTTATAGATCACAAAAAGTGCTTTTCTGCAAACTTCATCCCAGAGAATGGCTAAACAAGTTGTGGTACATGATTGCAAGGGAGTGCTATTGTACTATAAGAAATGACGAGCAGGATTATTTCAGAAAAAAACTTGGAAGACTTACGTGAACTGATGCAAAGTGAAGTGAGCAGAACCAGGAGAACATCATACACAGGAAAAGTGATATTGTAAGATCATCAACTGTGAATGACTTAGCTATTCTAAGCAATACAACAGTCTAAGACAATTCTGAAGGATTTAGGATGAGAAATGTTATTCCCCCACACATACACTGAAAGAAAAGATTAGAGTCTGAGGGCATACTGAAACATACTTTTTAAAACTTACTTTTTCTTGGGAGATTTTTTTATCTGTTTTTTTTTTGCAATATGGCTGATATGGAAATGTTTTACATGATTGAATATGTATAATATATATATGTATATATACATATATAAAATTGCCTTCTCAAGGAGCAGGAAAGGGAAGGAGAGAGGGAGAGAATTTGGTTCTTAAATTTTTTTTTTAAGTTTAAAAACATTTTTAATGTAATTGAGAAAAGAAAAAAATTCAGCCCCAAATCCAAACCAGTCATTGATCTTGAAATTCTCTAAGTTCTATTAATGAAGCACTGGTAGGTGTATAAATGGAGATTTTGAGCCTTTGGACTTTATCCCCCAGAAGTCCCTTAGTATTCCCCAAATTCCCTTTTCCTGCATCCCTGCATTTTGCGTGATTGTATTTAAGTGGCTGTAACTCCTCCCTTTTCCTCTTTTGGACCTGTGACCAGGCTGAAGTCAGACAGTTCTTTTGTTTTAGTTATTATTAATAAAACTTTATAAAATATAATATTTAGTTATTGATTATTAATTTTAAAACTCACATTTTGGCTTACTACAAAGGGATTGTGAATTCTCAAAAAAAATTTTTAGCAGATAGCCTTACAGTAAAGATAGTAAGTTTGCCTGTTCACTGCCAACCACAAGGTTCTGGTGGCAGGGTGTGCCTGTGCTCCTGCCCTGCCTTGCAACCTGCCACTGCCTGCTGTTTCTCCTGTCCATCTCCTTGGCCAGCAATCCCTCACCACTCTCCACCCAGCTTGGAGCCTCCTCTTGCTGAGACCAGACCTGCCACAAGAATCTGCCATTCCCAGCCATTTTTTTCCCAGGGAGGGTGAAATATAAAAATCTTTCCTCCCCAGTCCCTTTCCACACTCCATGTGTGTGTTTCTGGCCTGCCATAGCCATTTTTCAGTGTGAATAAAAGAACCCCACACCTAATTTTCAAGCAGACTTTTTTAAAGCTGATCCTGAACTCCTAGTTTAGAAGGCTCTTACTAAAGGTTTTTCACAGGGAGGGAAGTTAGTTCCAAATCAGTAGATTTAAATTTGGTTTTGGGGAATAAGCCTTTTTTTTTTCTTCTTACTCTTGACCCAAAGCACCAAGGAGAAGCATTTTTTTCACTCATGTGCAAATACACTATTGTTTTCCCTTGAAGTTTTGCTTTTTTCTGTTTACTCTTTAAACAAACCCCATTCTGTGTCTTTCAGGAAAAATACTATTGCAAAGCATGCTTGAAACTCTGAAACAATAGTTTGAGTTGGTAGAGTTAAAAAAGTGCAGTTTGGATCTGCTTAATTCTTATCCTGGGACTTTTTATTTTCATTGGAGATTTCCCTCTTTATTCCTCTCCTCAAGAATATGCAACAAACTAGGCTGCTTATGCTACAAACCAACCTGAAATATTTTGACAAAGTTCTAAAAGTCCTAACTGCTCTCAACATGCAGAGTGGAGATTCTGCCCTGTGCTTCTATGAGGAAATTCAGACCTATGACAAATGAAATCTAAATGGATAATAAATATGAGGGGAGGAGAAGGAAACTTTAAAAGAGATCTAAAAGTTTCTTGCTAACTATTTTGAGTTTATTTTCCTCCTATAATAGTGAACAAGTCTATTGAGATTGATGAAAAGGATTTTTTTTTACTGCACTGCCTGTCTGCACCTTCTCATTGGTTTATATTACTGTATTTACATATTACTTTAAGGTTTAAAAAAATTTTTTTTAGTTTAACTGTTTTAATTTAATCAGTATCTTTCTGTTAAACTGAATCATTTTAAGCTATGTTTTGCCTATATTGATCTTTAATTTGTACCTTTACCTTTGCTGAAGAACAAAATACCACTGTATAAGCCCATGAAGATCTTGCCTAAAATCCTTGTTACTAGATTCATTGAAGATCACATGTGCCTTTGTTAATTGTCACCTAGATGATGATAGATGGAATTCAACAAAAGTGCTTAAATTATGTGCAAACTTTGGAGAATTTAAAGAGCTAGGAATTTAAATGGTAATTCTAAGGGGTCTTCAGAAATAATTTTAGTAACTAGTAGCTTCTGAATGGATGATTTTTTAATATTTATATATATATATGTACATATATATATATATATATAATAAAGAATGTTGTATTAAAGATAGAGAATCAAAGAAATGTTCCTACTAAGGTGTTTATATGAATCAGGAAGCCAAAAAAAGAGCTCCTGCAAAACTCTTCATTTTAATTTACTTCCAACAGAACAATATAGATTTCTTGATGATGTTCTAGACCCAAATGAGTTTTACTTTGTTTAAAAATATGTTTGCCAAGGTTGAAAGACTAGCTACATCTATAAAAATTGTGACAAATATCTATCAGTTTGTAGGGATTTTTTATGCCCTACAGCAACTTATGTGAAATATGTAAACCTCAAAATTTCTTAGACTTATAAATGTTGGAAATTTCACCATTGGGAAATTTCATACTTGAAAAATTTCCTATTGATAGTGGGTCTTGACTATTGGAATGTGAACCCCATTGGCATGGGAGGTTCCTTCTCCTCCCTTCTTAAGATTACTTTAGGACAGAAACCTTTTGCTGAACAATGGAAAGGACTTTGACCTATGCTTAAGCATAGAACAGGAATTTCTTTGAGTCATGATTGATTTTAGAATTGATACAATGGAGATACTTGGAATCAATCTCCACCCTACTCAGTCCTAACAGGATTGAGTAAGGGCTGCAGCATAGATCAAAATTTAATTATTCCAATCTCTACCCTACTCAGGTTAACAGGATTTAGAAAGGGCTGTAGCAAAGGATCAAAGATTTAATTATTTGAAAATATGACCTTCAACAGACATGTGCAAAGCCAGAGACCTCTGGGCGGTCCTGGGTTAAGCTAGAGCCTCCATTGGCACAGGGAAATTGATGGACAGGTGATTGGTAGATGTGAGGACTGAGGGGAGGGAACTTGGATGGTTTCCTTGAGGAGAGGGGGGTCTGAATACTGGGGAGAGGGTTGAGGAGTTTGTCGGAGTGGTTGCGGTGTGCTCTGAGAAGCTTGTGCTGAAGGAAGCTGAAGGTGGGGGCCCCGGAGACTATTTCTCCATTTTTGGTCACGTGAGTAATAGGGACTGATCTCCTTTCATTGCCCCAGCTATCTAAGGGCTTGGGCCTTTTGGCCCAGCCTAAACAGAAGGGGTATTTAAGCCCTATTCCCTTCTCTCCCCTTTCTCTCTCCCTCTATCTCTCTATCTCTAATTCCTTTCTTCCTCCCGTTTGTAATTAAAACTCCATAAAAGGTTGACGGCTGACTTGAGTTTTCATTAAGGAATTACATAGCTGAATTCCTTGGCGACCTTAAATTAATATATATCAGTCTTTTAAAAGTGATTTCCTTGTCACAAATATGATAGTGCGCTTGTTTGCTATTATAATTAACTGGGTTATTGTGAATTTGGGGGACTTCGGTATTTCTTTGGATGTGCATTATCTACTGTGTTACTGTTTCATTCTGAAAATCATTTGTACTCACACATGGCTGACATAGTGTGTCACTGATTTTAAGTTATATATTTTTTTTATTTTTAAAATTTTTTTATTATTGCTTTTCCTTGTATGTGCAATATAGTATCTGAGTTTTATTTTTTCTCTCCTTTTTGTATTTCAAGTACATGTCAACAGTATTGAGAATATTTTTTCTTTAATTTTTTTATTTTGAAGTAACATAAGTTTTCAATATATTTGTTCTAATATTAATGCATGCCCAAGAAGCTTTAGACTACAAAAATGATTCCATTGATTGTTTTAAAGAATTATGGAACTTTGCTTCATGATTCTGTCTGATTTCAGAAGAAGGGAATATACAAAAGAGCCTCTGTACAGTGCTAAAGAAGCACAGAGCACCTGCATAGTGCCTATGGAGCTCAAGGTCAAAGAGACCAAATCCCAGAGGGATTGATGTAATTTTGAGCCAAGACAAGAGGATGTGAACTTGTTTGGGGTTCAAGGTTGTGACCATTTTGACACACATCAGAGGCTGGACTTCCTCTGAGCCACATTATATCAAGCACCTCCTTTTGGCTGCCATCCTGGCTCCCATTTGCTGCTAAAATCTAGTCCCTTTTCTGTCTTTCATAGTGTGGCAAACTTTCTATAATCCTGACTACTGATTGGGTAGTGCATAATTTCTTGAATCATTTTAATTGAGCCCTGATTCAAGAATCTGTTATAGGTTTGTTTTTCCTTTACTTAGATTTTTTAGACATAAGACTTTTACATTTTGTATTATATCCACAAGGTATTTTTCTCTTTTATTTGGATTTTTTCATGTTTTTTATTTTCTTTTGCAAATTGCTTCATACACCTCATAACTCAGCCATACATCCCTGAATGATCCCTGTGTTTGTTATTATTCACCTCTGGGGAGCCAACTTATTGTTATGAACTTTGATTTAAATTTGAGCAATTTTAGAATAAGAAACTTGCTACCTCCCAGTATCCAGAATGGGCCATGAAGATAGATGCCTGCAGAGACCACATGCTGCACCAGAAGATTCCGGTTGAACTTTGGGATATGAATTGAACTATGGGGGGTTGAAAAGCCTTTGTTTTTTTGTTTGTTTGTTTGTTTGTTTGTTTTTGTCATTGATTGTTCTTTCTTTTCTTTTTTTCTTTTTTTCCAATTGGAATAAGTTTATTTAGTCCATTTAGAACATTATTCCTTGTTTACAATAATCACATTATTTCCCTCCCTACCCTCCACCCACTCTTCCTGTAGCCAACACACAATTTCATTGGGTATTACTTGTGTCCTTGATCAGAACCTATTTCCATGTTGTTGTTTACACTAGGATGTTCATTTAGAGTCTATATCCCCAACCATATCGCTTCAACCCATATATTCAAGCAGTTGTTTTTCTTCAGTGTTTTTACTCCCGCAGTGTTTTCTATGGATGTGGATAGTGGTTTTTCTTGCAGGTTCCTCCAAGTTGTTCAGGATCACTGCATTGCCACTAATGGAAAAGTCTATTATATTCGATTGTACTACAGTATATCAGTCTCTGTGTACAATATTTTCCTGGTTCTGCTCCTCTCACTCTGCATCACTTCCTGGAGGTTGTTCCAGTCCAAATGGAATTCCTCCACTTTATTATTCCTTTGAGCATAATAGTATTCCACCACCAACATATTCCACAATTTGTTTACACATTTCCCAATTGAAGGGCATCCCCTCATTTTACAAATTTTTGCCACCACAAAGAATGTGGCTATGAATATTCTTGAACAAGTCTTTTTCTTTGTTATCTTTTTGGGGTACAAACCCAGCAGTGCTATGGCTGGATCAAAGGGCAGATAGTCTTTTATTGCCCTTTGGGCATAGTTCCAAATTGCCCTCCAGAATGGTTGGATCAATTCACAGCTCCACCAGCAATGAATTAATGTCCCAACTTTGCCACATCCCCTCCAACATTCATTACTTTCCTTTGCTGTCATGTTAGCCAATCTGTTAGGTGTGAGGTGATACCTCAGAGTTGTTTTGATTTGCATTTCTCTGATTTTAAGAGATTTAGAGCATTTTTCATGTGCTTAATAATAATTTTGATTTCTTTAACTGAAAATTGCCTATTCATGTCCTTTGCCCATTTATCAATTGGAGAATGGCTTGTTTTTTTTGTATAATTGATTTAGCTCTTTATAAATTTGAGTAATTAAACCTTTGTCAGAGGTCTTTGTTATGAAGATTTTTTCCCAGTTTGTTGTTTCCCTTCTGATTTTAGTTACATTGATTTTGTTTGTACAAAATCTTTTTAATTTGATGTAGTCAAAATTATTTATTTTACATTTTGTGATTCTTTCTATGTCTTGCTTGGTTTTAAAGCCTTTCCCCTCCCAAAGGTCTGACATGTATACTAATCTGTGTTTACCCAATTTACTTATGGTTTCCTTCTTTATGTTTAAGTCATTCACCCATTTTGATTTTATCTTGGTGTAGGGTGTGAGATGTTGATCTATTCCTAATCTCTCCCATAGTGTCTTCCAATTCTCCCAGCAGTTTTTATCGAATTGTGGATTTTTGTCCCAAAAGCTGGGATCTTTGTGTTTATCGTATACTGTCTTGCTGAGGTCGCTTGCCCCCAGTCTATTCCACTGATCTTCCTTTCTGTTTCTTAGCCAGTACCAAATTGTTTTGATCACTGCTACTTTGTAATATAGTTTAAGGTCTGGGACTGCAAGGCCCCCATCATATGTGGTTTTTTTTCATTATTTCCCTGGATATCCTTGATCTTTTGTTATTCCAAATGAATTTTGTTATGGTTTTTTCTAGGTCAGTAAAGAAATATTTTGGGAGTTCAATGGGTATGGCACTAAATAGATAAATAAGTATGGGTAGGATGGTCATTTATATTATATTGGCTCGTCCTATCCATGAGCAGTTAATGTTTTTCCAATTGTTCAAGTCTAGTTTTAGTTGTGTGGAGAGTGTTTTGTAGTTGTGTTCATATAGTTCCTGTTTTTGTCTCGGGAGATAGATTCCTAGGTATTTTATTTTGTCTAAGGTGATTTTGAATGGGATTTCTCTTTCTAGTTTTTGCTGCTGAGCTGTGTTGGAGATATATAGAAAAGCTGATGACTTATGTGGGTTTACTTTGTATCCTGCAACTTTGCTAAAGTTGTTGATTATTTCAATTAGCTTTTTGGTTGAATCTCTAGGATTCTTTAAGTAGACCATCATGTCATCTGCAAAGAGTGATAACTTGGTCTCCTCCTTGCCTATTTTGATGCCTTCAATTTCTTTTTCTTCTCTAATTGCTACTGCTAGTGTTTCTAGTACAATGTCAAATAGTAGAGGTGAAAATGGGCATCCTTGTTTCACTCCTGATCTTATTGGGAATGCATCTAGTTTATCCCCATTGCAGATGATATTAGCTGATGGTTTTAGATATATACTGTTTATTATTTTTAGGAATGACCCTTCTATTCCTATGCTTTCTAGTGTTTTTAATAGGAATGGGTGTTGTATTTTATCAAAGGCTTTCTCTGCGTCTATTGAGACAATCATGTGATTCTTGTTGGTTTGTTTGTTGATGTGGTCAATTATGTGGATGGTTTTCCTAATATTGAACCAGCCCTGCATCCCTGGTATAGATCCTACTTGATCATGGTGGATGACCCTTCTGATCACTTGCTGGAGTCTTTTTGCTAGTATCCTATTTAAGATTTTTGCATCTATATTCATTAGGGAGATTGGTCTATAGTTTTCTTTCTCTGTTTTTGACCTGCCTAGTTTTGGAATCAGTACCCTGTTTGTGTCATAAAAAAGGTTTGGTAGAACTCCCTCTTTGCTTATTATGTCAAATAGTTTGTATAGTATTGGGATTAACTGTTCTCTGAATGTTTGATAGAATTCACTGGTGAATCCATCAGGCCCTGGGGATTTTTTCTTAGGAAGTTCTTTGATAGCTTGTTGGATTTCATTTTCTGATATGGGATTATTTAAGAATTCTATTTCCTCTTCTGTTAGTCTAGGCAGTTTGTATTTTTGTATATATTCATCCATATCACCTAAATTGGTGTATTTATTGCCATATAATTCGGCAAAGTAATTTCTAATGATTGCATTAATTTCCTCTTCATCGGAGGTGCTGCCCCCCTTTTCATCTTTGATGCTATTAATTTGCTTTTCTTCCTTCCTTTTTTTAGTTAGATTGACCAGTACTTTGTCTATTTTGTTTGTTTTATCAAAGTGCCAGCTTCTTGTCTTATTTATTAAATCAATAGTTCTATCACTTTCGATTTTATTAATTTCTCCCTTAATTTTTAGGATTTCTAGTTTGGTTTTCTGCTGGGGGTTTTTAATTTGATCGTTTTCGAGTTTTTTTATTTGCATTTCCAATTGATTGATCTCTGCTCTCCCTAGTTTGTTGATATATGCACTCAGGGATATGAATTTACCTCTGATTACCACTTTGGCTGCATCCCAAAAGGTTTGAAAGGATGTCTCACCATTGTCATTTTCCTCGATAAAATTATTAATTGTTTCTATGATTTCTTCTCTAAATGATTTTGGAGTATCATATTGTTTAATTTCCAATTAGTTTTTGATTTGGTTTTCCATGTACCATTACTGATCATTATTTTTATTGCCTTGTGATCTGAGAAGGCTGCATTCATTATTTCTGCTTTTCTGCATTTGTGTGCTATGTTTCTGTGACCTAATGTATGGTCAATTTTTGTGAATGTGCCATGTGGTGCTGAGAAGAAGGTGTATTTCTTTTTATCCCTATTTATTTTTCTCTATATGCCTATTAATTCTAATTTTTCTAAGATTTCATTCACTTCTTTCACCTCTTTATTATTTATTTTTTGGTTTGATTTATCTAAATTTGATAATGGTTGGTTTAAGTCTCCCACTAATATGGTTTTACTGTCTATTTCTTCCTTCAATTCTCCTAGTTTCTCCATTAGAAATTTGGGTGCTATATTATTTGGTGCATACATGTTGATTAGTGACATTTCCTCATTATCTAAAGTCCCTTTTAATAAAATATAATTACCTTCCCTATCCCTTTTGATCAGGTCTATTTTTGCTTTGGCTTTATCAGATATCATGATTGCCACTCCTGCCTTCTTTCTGTCAATTGAGGCCCAGAAGGTCTTACTCCATCCTTTAATTCTGACCTTGTTGGTGTCTAACCGCCTCATGTGTGTTTCTTGAAGAGAACATATGGTAGGATTTTAGATTCTAATCCATTCTGCTATTCGTCTACGTTTTATGGGTGAGTTCATCCCATTTACGTTCAAAGTTATGACTGTCATTTATGGACTCCCTGGCATTTTGATAACCTTCCCTAATTCTAACCTTTTTTCCTTCGGCTCTACCTTTTAGTCCAGTGATTTACTTTGAATCAGTCCCCCTTATCCCCTACCTTGATATGTTTCCCTTTTTAGTCCCTCCTATTTTGTTCCCTCTCCCTCCCCCCCTCTCTTTCCCTCCCCTTTTGTTTTCCCTCTCCCCTTCCCCTGCCTTCTCCCTACCCCTGTTGGGTAGGATAGAATTCAAGATCCCAATGGATCTGGATGTTTTTCCCTCTCAGAGTTGATTTCCCGGAGAGTAAGGTTTAAGTAAAAACTCTCTTCCTCTCCTGCTTATAGGAGTTTTCTTCCCCTCCCCTTCCCATGTGAATCTTTGTGTGAGAATGATTATTCTATTTGGTCTTTCTTTTCCCCCTATTTACACATTACATTTTCCCCACCTGTTAGTATACATAGATTGATATAAATGTAGTCCTTATAGAAGAGAGTTTGAGTAAAAGAAGAAGATAACATTTTTCTCCTTTTCCCTTTCATTCATATTTACCTTTTCAGGTATTCCATGCTCTTTGATTTTCGATATCGAACTTTCCACAGAGCTCTGGTCTTTTTGTTGCAAAAAGTTGGAAATCTTCTATTTTGTTGAATGCCCATAATTTCCCTTGGAAGTATATAGTCAGTTTTGCTGGATAGCTGATTCTTGGTTGAAGACCCAGCTCTCTTGCCTTTCTGAATATCATTTTCCATGCCTTACGATCATTCAGAGTGGAACTTGCAAGGTCTTGTGTGACCCTGATTGGCATTCCTTTATATCTAAATTGTCTTTTTCTGGCTTCTTGCAGGATTTTTTCTTTTGTTTGAGAGTTTTGGAATTTGGCAATTACATTCCTGGGAGTTGTCTTTTGGGGGTTTAGTGTAGAGGGTGTTCTGTGAGCTCTGTCAGCGGCTGTATTGCCCCCTTGTTCTAGAATCTCTGGGCAATTTTCTTTGATTATCTCTTGTACTACGATGTCGAGTTTGCTGTTTATTTCTGGCTTTTCTGGAAGTCCAATTATTCTTAAATTATCTCTTCTCCCTCTATTTTCCAAATCTGTCATTTTGTCAGTGAGATATTTTATGTTCTTTTCTAATTTCTTGGTCTTTTGGCTTTGCTTTATTAGTTCTTGCTTTAAAGCCTGGTTTTCCTTTTCACTTTGGTCAAACTGGTTTTGTAGATGCTTAAATTTCTTTTGCATTATTTCCCACTTTTCCTCCCAAAAGGCTTCCATCTTTTTGATCATTTCAGATTCAAATTCTTCATGGGTTTGTGGAGAGTTTCCATTTCCTTTGGAAAGTTTTGGAGCATTTGCTTGTGTTTCCTCTTCTATCTCCTCTGTGTCTTGTATTTTTGCTCCATAAAATGTGTCCAAAGTCACCCCCTTCTTCTTGTTTTTTTTTTTTTTTTTGAATTTTGGGACTTTTGTCCTTCTGTAGAGTTTGCCATCTCTATCTGAGTGCAGGGGGATTAGCTTTTCTTATCTCTGTCTGGTGTTCAGAGGTTTTAGCCCTAGGCAGATTGTCAGTTCTATGCAGTTGTTGTTCTGTGTTCCCGGGAAGCCAGGAGTTGCTGGTGTGTCCCTGTTACTGCCCTCCTCTCCTTGGCACCCTCCTGATGCTTCTCCATTGCCTTACTTCCACACTCTAAGCCTAGCTTGGCCCTTGTTCCTGTGCCTTAGCTAGCCAGCGCTTGCACTCTGTGGGGGGAGGGGCCGCAGCTTCCCGGGGCTCTGAGGGCTCCTAATGAGATTAGCTTTCCCTGGGTTGAATTTAGTATGCCTTGAGGCAGGGACTTTTTTCGTGAGATTCTGATGGAAGGATCTAGCCAGGGGGTTACAAGCTCCCCCTTCTCTCTCTGTTTCCCTGCTGTCTGGGTGCCCCCTCGACTGGGTCAGGTTGTTTTCAGGGTGAGGCCCTCAGAATAGACGGCCCTGGGGTCCTTTTGTAAGCCCTGCGGGTTACTGTTGTTTCTGAAGACCCTGCTCTCTGAGGGGGAGGGGCCGCGGCTTCCTGGAGCTCTGGGCAAGGGCTCCTGATAAGAAGATTAGCTTTCCCTGGATTGAACTGAGTGTGCCCTGAGGCAGGGACTTGAGACTTGGATGGAGGGATCCAGCCAGGGGGTTATAATATCCCCGTGTTTCTCTGTTTCCCTGCTGTCTGGGTGCCCCTGCTACTGGGTCAGGTTGTTTTCAGGATGTGGCCTTCAGAATAGCCGGCTCCCGAGGCCCTTTTGCCAATCCTGAGGGTTGCTGTTGTTCCAGATGATCCTGCTCTCTGAGGGGGAGGGGCCGCGGCTTCCCAGAGCTCCAAGGGCTCCTCCCAGGGGGTTACAAGCTCCCCCATCCCTCTCTTTTTCCTTGCTGTCTGGGTGCCCCCTCCACTGGGTTAGGTTGTTTTCAGGAAGAGGCCTTCAGAATAGCAGGCCATGGGGATCTGAGGTTGCCTCTGTTGCAGCGGACTCGGACTCAGCGCTCTGGGTTCCGGGGGATGGGTCCTAGGACCTTCCTTCTGCCTACCCCTTAGGTCCGAGTGGTCTCGGGTTCTGGCTTTTGGGGGGGCCGTACCTTTTGATCCAGGTCCAGGTCCAGGAGGAGGACTCCAGGGGTCTATGCTGTTGATCATTTTGAATTTCGGTGCCCTAGAAGCATTTGGTTTGAGATTGGTAAGGAAGGGTTTCAGGAGATCTAAACTTTAGCTTTCTCTAAGCCGCCATCTTGACCGGAAGTCCTGTGGATTCTTTTAATATCCACTTTTCCCTCTTGTTCTAGGATATCGGGGCAGTTTTCTTGAATAATTTCCTGTAGTATTATGTCCAGGCCTTTTCTTTTGTCATGGTCTTCTGGTAGACCAATGATTCTTAAATTGTCTCTCCTTGAACGATTTTCTAAATCCTCTGTTTTGTGAATGAGATGCTTCATATTTTCCTCAATTTTTTCATTCTTTTGGTTTTGTATTATAGTGTCCTGCTGCCTGGTGAGGTCACTTAATTCCAGTTGTATTCTGGTTCTTAAAGACTGGATTTCATACGTGGCTTTTTGGTCATCCTTTTCCTTCTGGTCTGATTTTCTTTGAAGGTCATCTTTCATATCCTTTGCCTCATTTTCCAGCTGATTGATTTTGGCTTTCAAGACACTGTTTTCTGTTTCCAGATGACTTATCTTGCTGTTAACATTGTCTTCAGCCTCTCTTAATTGTGTTTTGAATTGCATTTTGAGTTCTTCCACAGCCTGTATCCAATTCACTGGGATTTCTGATTTATCATTTTCTGATGCATCCCCCTCTCTTCTGTTAGCTGTATAGAAGCAATCTATTGTAATTTCTTTCTTCTTTTTCTGTTGTTTGCTCACATTCACCCCCTTCTTTTCTCCCTGTATTTGTCTGTGCTCTTGCTCCTCTCATTTTTTTTTTGTTTTGGGGGCTTCTGTCAGTCTCCCCTCTTGGAGCTTTGACAGAAGATCTCTCGGTGCAGTCTCTGGGGGAGGGTTATTGGGTGTTTGAGCTTTCCTGTCCTCTGGAGGCTTTTGATTGGATTAAAGTCCAGCAGTCAATGAGGAGGGGTGTGGAACCTGGCCTTCTCTGAGTTCTGAAGACTTTTGATGGGATTAAGTTCAGCTTGAGTGTGCTCTAAGTCCAAAACCTCCTGGAAGGCTGGAAGAAATATGGAGGATCTCCACAGCTCTGGCCAGGCTGCCAGGTCTATGGTCCCTCTCTAGCTCCATCCCCACCTTTGTGTTCAATGCTCTGAACTTGGCACAGCCCTGCCCACAATGTACACCCTCCAAACCAGCACCTCTGCCTGTCCAGAGGTTCCCACGGCCATTGGAGTCTCGGTGCTCTAGGTGTGCAGGGGGAGGGGTCCTAGGACCTTCCTTCTGCCCTCCCCTTAAACTCGAGTGTTCTCAGATTCTGGCTTTTCAGGGGGTGGACCTTTTGAATTGAGTCCAGCAGGAGGGTTCCTTTGCTCTGTCTTGTTGTTAGGTTTGCTTTTCAGTCCCCTAGGAGCATTCAGTTTGTGATCAGTAAGGAAGGGTATTCAGAGATTTGGACTTCTGCTCCTTTGTTCTCGAAATGCCTTTGTTTTGAATGTATACTCTTATGCCAAAGAGGACTGCCTCCCAATTGGCTTTTTGTCAGCCTAGTAATCATTGGTTTTGTTCTCTTTCCTTTTATCCATAAATTATTGCAATTTTTAAGTTGATTATGTTTCCATGATCCTTTTGGGGAAACTGGTTTCCCAATAGGTTCACTGGGTGGGTTATGTATAAATGGAGATTTTGAGCCTTTGGCCTTCATCCCCCAGAAGCCTCTTATTATTTTCCAAAATTCCCTTTTTCTACATCCCTGTATTTTGCGTGATTGTATTTAAGTGGCTATAACTCCTCCCTCTTCTTCTCTTGGACCTGCGACCAGGCAGAAGTCAGGCAGTTCTTTTGTTTTAGTTATTATTAATAAAACTTTATAAAATATAATATTTAGTTATTGATTATTAATTTAAAAACTCACATAGGCATATCTATAACTCCATGGAGTGGTACCCCTCAAGTGCTTCCAAACAAAGGCTCTTAAGATTAAAATTGCCAAACTGTGGCAGGTAAAAATTAGGTTCTCTACTAGAAGTATTATATTTTATGAGGTTTATTAAGATTAAGAATTTAAGAAAGTACAAGTAAGAAAGCATATGCCTAGGCCCAGAGAGCCCATTCACAACCACTCACATCTTGCCTGCCAGGTAGAGAGCCGTATGTGCTCTGAAGAGGAAGTAGCAAGAGAGATCAGTAGGCTTTTACAGCCAGTTAAATAGAAATTTTGAACTCGCCCAAGTGAAAATCTCATTGAGATTAGAGAGCATCTCGGGAACTAGAGCAAGGACTTCTGGTGATTGAAGTCCAGGGTTCAAATCTCCATTTTTACATTTCTCTGTATGATCCTCTGGGGAAAAAAAAAAGGTTTTTCCCAAAGGATCATGAAAACATAATCAACTTAAAGATTACAATAATTTGAGGATAAGAGAAAAAAAAACCCAATAATTGCTGGATGCATTGACAAAAAGGCCAGTTAGGGGGAAGTCCCCTTTGGCATGAAAGTATACATACAAATAAATGTTCAATCAACCACACCCAAAGTTAATTTTGATCTTCTTGTGCAACTTGTGGTCTGGAGGCTTCTTTATGGTGTCTTCTCCAAACAGTTCAATTTCTGGATTTAGAGAGGTAGCATCTTTCTTTAGCTAAAATTTTTCTTAAAAGGAATTTAAACTTTGCAATTTAATAATAATAATATTTTTTACATTTCCCCATCTTGAGGGTCATTGAAAAAAAAGGATCACTTAGGGATACATGGCTGAGTTATGAGGTATGTGAATCAATTGATAAGAGAAATTAAAAAGACATCAGAAAAATCCAAATAAAAAAGAAAAATGTCTGGATGAAAATATAGACTATCAAAGTCTTATGTGTAAAAATTCCAAGTAAAGGAAAAATAAATCTATAACAGGTCCTTGAATCAGGGCCCAATTAAAATGATCTAAGCAATGATGCATTTACCCAGTCAATAGCCAGGACTACAGAAAGGTACCACACTATGAAAGACAGAAAAGGGACCAGATTATAGAAGCCAAGTAGGAGCCAAGTTTGGGGATATTCATCTGTAAGTATTTTCAGAGTGAGTGTGGACACAAGGAAAGCCTATCATAACAAATGTTAAACATAGTAACCTCGAGTCTTCACACTAGGTTCAAGACCTTTGCATTGGCTTGGAAGTGCATCAATCCGTCCTGGATTGGCTTATCTTTGGCCATATGCAATGGCTCTTTTGTGTATATCTTGTCCTGGAATCAGACAGAATTAAGCAGAGTTCCATAATTTTTTTTAAACTATTAGTGGCATCATTTTTATAGTCTCTAGCTTTTTGGGGCATGCATTAGGGTTCAAATCTCCATTTTTACAAGGCTTACACTCTGTTATCTCAGAGAAGAGCTTAGAAAACTCATAAAATCAACCAGCAACCCCTTTAATAAAATACTTAACTCTTTAAATATCGATAAGGAATCAGGACTAGAGAAGTTATGACTTGCCCAAGGCCACAGAAGTAGTAAAGAAGAGGGGCAAAATCTGAAATCAGATATTCCAGGTATGAATCTAGTGCTCTTTGTGCTATACAACACTGCTTTATAGCATACAATTTCCTCCTGTTCTCAATATCCTAACCATAAGGAAATATTTTCCACATTCTTCTTTTTATTTCCTTCTCTCTGATCACAAACTAAGTGGCTATCTCTAGTTTAGAGACTTTTGAGACTCAACTTTAAAAATAGTAATAGGTGACATATAATGTTTTAGAGTTTATATTCACTGCTCGTAACCCATGAATTAGATCTTATCCTCATTTTACAAATTAAACTACTGAGATTGAAAGAATTAAATGACTTGCCTGAAGTTCTGAGGCAAGATTCAGACCCAGGTCTCACCTGACCTTATAGACAATATTCACATACAAAATGTTTATTTTCAATATTCTGGAATATCAAGGGATAGCTTAACATCTTGATGATGTGTGGATAGACATACTCACACAGAGACAGAGAGAATATATTATATTTATGTAAAGCACTTACCACATTGTCTCACACACAGTAGGGATTTAATAAATGTTTCTTTCTTTCTTCCCCTCCCCAAGGAGTTGGAAACCTTGGAGATGTACATTTAATGATAGGGACAAAACACTTATCGTGTCCTGAACCAATGAATGTAAGGGAGTGAGAGAACATGGGTGATAGTTTCTAGGAGGCATAAATTGAAGCTGCCCCAGACATCCTCTGCAAATGAACTATCAGGAGAGAATTCTGAGATGCTAATCCAGGCTCTAGTAGAGTTTTGCAGAAACCATATGGAAAAGAAACTAGGTATCTGGAGCCATTTCTGTTGCTGAACACAGCACTGATACAGCACTGATGTGATCTGAACTTCATTCCTATCTCTTACATTAATCTTACTCTTGCATTCTCCCCAAAATAGCTTATGAGTATGCTTCAATCCTTGTTTCTTTAAAAGTTTATTTTGTTTCTCTTTCACCATTCTATAAGTCTGGAAAATTTTGTGCATTCATTCTAAAAGATAACGTTTTTTCTAAGATAATGCATTGATTCATTGCATTACTGATTTATGTATGTCCTCAGGAAAATTCATCCAAGAGCTAAGCAATGGGTGGTGAGCTACACAAAGAGAATGATAGATTTTATTATAGCTGGTAGACATTTCCTGGGGAAATTGGGGGCTTGTAGAAAAAAAAAAAGATATTTTACTTATTCACATGTTTTTTAGTCTTCCATGAGTTCAAGTCATCAGACTAATATGAACGACATTATTAGCTTTTGAAAAAAATGGAAGATAAAATTGATGAGTGACCACTAGCAGACCCTAAAGAGCATGAAATTTTCCAGACTTATAGAATTGCAAATGTTCTACTTTTCAAAAAAGGGAATAGTTTATGTTTATATTTTGTTTATATAGTTTCTCTTTATATAATTATATAGGAAACTAGATTTCCTATCTTTAAAATTTTTATTTATACCATCTGTTTCTTACATCTTCATAGTTTCCCCCCCTTTCTTTCCCTTTCCCCACCCAAAGGGCCAGGCCATTAGATAAATCATATTTTTGAGAGAGAGAGAAAGTCATAATTGATGAATATATTGAAAAAGTTCAAAAATATGCAGTGTGTAACACCTATGGATCTCCCACCTTCATAAGTACTAAATATCTTCCAGTTTTTAAAGTTCTTTATTTCTTTAAGAAACACTGTAAGTGAATGTATCTATACATGTCTTGGATGCTGTGGAAAGTCAATCCTCAGATATTTTGTGCATTTTGTGGTTTTTTGGAATGAGATTTCTATTTTCTATTACAACTCCTTACGTTTCGTTATTAGTATACATAAATACTATTGATTTTTGAGGATTTATTTTTGTAGCCTACACTTCGCTGAAGCTATTGTCTCAATTAGCATTTGCCAATTCCCTAGATTTTTTCAAGCAAACCATATCATTAGCAAATAGAAGTTTATCTCCTCTTTACTTTTTCTTCCTTGAATTGCTTATCCTACTGCTATTGCTAGCATTTACAGAAATAGGTCGAATAATAGTGGAGAGAATAGGGATCCTTGCTTCACTCCAATATTTATTGGAAAAGGTTCCAGTGTATCCCCATAACATATACAACTTGCTTTTATTTTAAGGTAGATGCTATTTATGATGTTAAAAAATGCCCCACTGTGCATATACTTTGTAAGGTTTTCTACCATAAAAGAAGTGTTGTTCTTTGCCAAAGGCTTTTACTGCATCTGTCAAAGATGATTGTGTGGTTTGAGATGTTTTGGTTTTTAATATGATTATGTTGGTTGTTTTCCTATTGTTGAATCATCTTTGCATCACTAATATAATAAATCATTATAGTATGTTCAATAGGTTCAATAGGATTTTGTTTAAAATTATTGAATCCATATGCATTAATTACATTAGCCTATGGTTTTCTTTCCATGTTTTTTCTTTCCCTGGTTTAGGTTTTAGGACTATATTTGTCTCATAAAAGGATTTGAGTAGGATGGGTATTAATTGTTCTTTAAAAGTTTGATAGAATTATCTTGTGAAAACATCAGGACTAAGTTTTTTTTTTTTCCCTTAGATAGCTCCTTTAAAGCTTCATCTATTTTCTTTTCTGAGACTGAGATATGTAAGGTCTCTATCTCATCTTCTGATAGTCTGAGTATTTTACATTTTTGAAGCTAGGTCCCTATTTCTTTTGTCTTCTTGGTTTTGTAAAAATTAAACTTCACAATATGTTCTGATTTTCTTTTTATTATCTCTGGTTTTACTGTAATTTCACTTGCTCACTTGCTATTTTATTGATTTGATTTTCTGCTCTTTTAAATCAATTAACTAAGAGTTTGTCCATTTTATTAGTCTTTTCAGAGAACCTAACTTGCTTTTCATTTCTATTTTTTGTTTTAATTTAACTTTTCCCCTCACATTTTTAATATCTCCTTTTTTTCTACTTATTTTAGATTTGTTTATTTTTTAGTTTTGTGAATCTTAAAACTGTTCAGACTCTACTTCAGAAGATTTGATTAAGCTATTCCCCATTTTTAACAATGGAGGTACTTGGTCAGGAATGTCTTGAGAACTTTTAAAATTATTCCACCCTACTCAGACAGTGCCTTAGGGGAAGATAAAGTTGAAAATTCGTGATTGAACAATGTCCCTAACTCATACTTATAGTGAAGCTAAAACCTTAAGCTAGGTCTATTTTTAGATCTAATACAAAAAGGTGCTCAGTACCTATAAAGGTTAAATTAGTACCTAAAAGGTCAAGCAACTTACAAAAGGCAAGCTTAACAAAAGAGATGTGAAATACTCAGTAGATTTAATCTAACCAGAGAAGGCGAGAACAAAAGAAGATGAGAACTATGAATGGGCAGTCCTGGGGAAAAGTATCTACTGTGATTGGTAGATGTGAAAATTTAGAGGAGGTGACATAAGAGAAAATTTCTTTAAAAGGAAGGGACTTATTGAGTTGGAGGGAGTTTTTGGATTGGATGTTAGTTGGAGTTGGAGTTTGGAGGTTTGGAGCTTGCTTGAAGACTATCTTGTGGTGAGTGATAAAGACTGACTTGCTCTCCCTTAGGCTTAGGCCTAGGCCATTTGGCCTAGGCCCTTTCTACTATTTTCTCTTTCTCTCTCTCTCTCCTTCCCTTAATTCCTTCTTTTGTATTAATTAAAATCTCCATAAAACCCAGCTGACTTGAGTATTTTCATATTTGGGAATTTTCCCATGGCGACCACTTAATTTTAGATAAAAAATCAAGACACTAAAAATTATCTTTACAGTTTGGCCGAAACCTTTACAGTTTTGGCAGTTCACAGTCTTGGCAAACCACATTTTCACGGTTACAGTTTTCTAATTTTTAAAAATTCATATTCAGTTCACTTTTTTCTATTTTGTTAACATATATTTATAAAGATATGATTTTCCTTCTGGTGACTGCTTTAGTTGTATTCCAGGACAGTTGGCATGTTGTTTCATCATTATCATTTTCTTTCACAGAGTTATTGTTTCTATGCCTTTTTTTAACCCTTACATTTTTGTCTTAGAAGCAACTAATGCCAAGGCAGAAGAACAGTAAGGGCTAGGCAACTAGGGTTAAGTGACTTGTCCATGGTTTCACAACTAGAAATATCTGAGGTTGGATTTGAATACAGGACCTCCCTGACACCAAGCCAGGTTTTCTATCCACTGATATGCCTAGAAGTTCCCTGTGATTTATTCTTTAATCCACTAATTATTTAAAATTGTATTGGTAAGTTTCTGTTTAGGCCTCTATCTTTTGTTTGTGGTCCCCAAACCAAATTCTATATTTATTGTGTTATAGTCTATAAAGGATTTATTAACTATTTCTACCATCTTGCATTTTTTAAAAATATGTCTGCGTTCTAGTATGTGGTTGATTTTTTTCTTAAGTTTCATGTTGTACAGAGAAATAAGCATATTATTTTGTTTTCTCATTTAGAAGATACCATAACTCTCTACTTTCTCTAGAAATTTGTTCAGTTTTATATTTTACCTTTTTATTTACCTCTCTGTTAGACTTCTCCAAAACTGATAAAGGAATATCAAAGTATTTTGTCACTATTGGTTATGGATTACATCTTCTTGAAGCTCAGTTATTTTCTTAGTGAATTTGCATGCTAAGGCATTTGGAGTATGTAAGTTTATTACTGATATTGTTTTATTGTCTATGGTTCCTTTCAGCATAACATAGTTTCCTTGTTTATCCTTTTTTTATTTTTTGAATGCTTGTTTTTTGTTTTTGCTTTGTCAGATAGAATGATTGAAATAGCTGGTTTGGGGGACTCATTTAATACACAATAAACTTTTTCTATTCTACTCAGTTTTATTTTGTTTAAGTGTTTATTTTTTAAACGTGTTTCTTATAAGTAACAGATTGTATGGTTTTGTTTTCTTATCCAATCTGTCACTCTTTGTTTGTTTTATTGGATTGTTTAGTCCATTTACATTTAAAGTAATGAATTCAGCTTATATTTTCCTCCATCTGTCTCTAATATGGAACTTTTTTCAAGTTATGATTCTTCTTACCTGATTCTGCTCTCCTTCAGTTACTTTATTTTAATCTTTTTTTTTTTAAGGTAAACCTGTTCCTATAGACTTTCTTCTCCTCACTGCTGACCTCCTCTTCTCATTTGTCACTCCTTTTGGGGTTTTGTTTATTAGCTATTTTTATTCTCCTGCTTTATCTAGTTATATAATTCTTTCCTCAACTCCCTCCCCCCCCCTCAGTTTAGTCATGTAAATTCCCTTTCCTTGTCCTTCCATTCAACTAGTTTTGGTTTTTAGATTTTTAAATTACATTTTTTGCATCCCTTTCCAAAAAAGATTTCTTTCAATCTCTTCATTTTCCATGCTTTCTGTCAATTCTCAACCCTCATTCTTTGATTCATAATCTCCACATATCTGGCCTCTCTCTTTTTTCTGTATTAATCATGCATTCAAAGCTTCCAAGGTATCCAGTCTTAGCTTGCCCCTCTACTTACTTTCTGTCACTTCCTCATAGGACTATGCCCTAGTGATTCCCCTTTTCCATTGTGTCTCACTCTGAGACTAATGCCAGCTGTTGCAGGTATCAAAGAGGGCCCTGCCCCATCATAGAGCCTTTCTCCCCCTGCATCCCTGATTATACATATCATGCCTGATCCATACTGCCCTCTGGTTCTTTTTCCCCCTCACATTTGCCTCAGAATCTCTTCTCTGCATCCATGCTCTCCCAGGTGCCAGTCCCCCTTTGGGGTTCTATTAATTTCCATTTTCCTCTTTGAAAACTATTCTCTTTTCAAATCTGTTCCCCACACTGCTGCCTGAGTAATTTTCTTATTGCACTATCATTATGTTGGTCTTCTAGAGGAGCTAAGTCCTGCAGTAGATAGAACACTGATCCTGGAACTAGGAAGTCCCAAGCTTAAATTTGGTTTAAATTTGGTCATATATGCTTGCTAGATATGTGACTCTGGACAAGTCATTTAGCCTCTGTGTGCCTTAGTTTTCTCAACTATAAAATGAATGTACCAACAGAACCTAAGGTTGTCATTAGGGTCAAATGAGATAATATCTGTAAAGGACTTAGCATTGGGCCTAGAACATAGTAAGTTTAAATAAAACTTGCTCTCTTCCCTTCTCCTCCTACTCTGAAACTCCAATATCTATTTGTCACTCACCAAATAGTTTAAACTCTTGGCACTGGCATTTATGGTCTTTTGCAATTGTACTCTAAGCCAAATATCTAGACTTATGTCATGCTAACTTACTTATTTTGATGCATTCTTTTTTCACAGGATCATAGATTTAAAGCTCAGGGGACCCTTAGAGTTTATCTAATCCAATCCCAACAGTTTAAAAGGGAGACAACTGACACCCAGAGAGTCAGTGTAGCAGAATTAACAAGAGATCTCCTGATTGCAAGTCCAGCATTTTTTTTTTCACTATACTCATACACTGACTTTTTCAAACTCAACCCAACTGGACCACCTGTTTTCATCTTGACCTCTCTATCTCTGTGTCTTTTTTCCCCTGACTAAAATTAGTTTTCCTTTCTCTAATCCTTCAAAATCCCTTCCTTTCTTAAAGTCACAATTCCATTTACTATTTCCTTTTTCCTCCATCAAGATTTCCCTCTTACCTACCAGATACACTGGATGAAAATGGTTCCTCCCAAATCTTCTTCCTCCATACTAAGTACCGATTCTAAGGCAAAAGAATGGAAAGAGCTAGGCATTTGGGGTTAAGTGACTTGTGCCCAGGGTCACACAGCTAGGATGTGTCTGAGGCCAAATTTGAACCCAGGACCTTCTGACTCCAGGTATGGCTTTCTATCCACTGGGCTACCTAGCTGCCCTCCACATCTCATTTCTTATAGCAGTTTATTTCATTCTCCTTTATCCCAAGCACATTCTATCTTCTTTCTTTATTTCTTTAACTATCATATTACTTTCTATCTATTTAATGTAGGTTGACACTGTGGTATGCCTTTTTAAAAAAATCTTTGTCTTCCCTGTACCTTGACGAATGTCTTCCACATATCAAGCATTTAATAAGTCATTTTGCATTGAAGTAGTAGAGTCTGATGACTTAAAATCTAGTGTTCTTCCTCATATATCATTATGTTGTTATAATGTGTTAATGATGTTAGTGTAAAATCACATTGGTCTAGACAGCCTTATGTGGGTGACTGCTATACAATGGATATAAATATATACAATATATTTACATGAAAATGTAGGAATAGGAGGTAAAAGTGAGTCCATGCCTTTGAGCTTGAGTACCATTGATAGATTATGAAGGTTATATTATTATGTATAGAATAAATATATTATATAATAACAGTAATGATAATATATTGCATATTACTTGTTATGTATTTATAATGTGAATAAAAATATTATTATGGAGAAAGAAAGAAAGTTTCAGAAAAACATCCCTTTTTGCATTATTGATTACGCTAAAGACTTTGCCTGTGTGGATCACACCAAAATGTGGCAAGTCCCCAAAGAGATGGAAGTGCCATCTCATCTTAATTGTCTCCTAAGAAACCTGTATACAAATCAAGAAGCAACAATTAGAATTAAACATGGAATAACTAATTGGTTCAAAATTGTGAAAGCAATATAATAAGGCTATATATTGTAAATAAATACAACATTTATTTATTTAACTTATATGCATAGTACATCATGCAAAATGGCAGGCTAGATTAATCCAAAACCAGAATTAAGATTGCTAGGAGAAATAGCAATAATCTCATATATTTAAATGATATCACTCTGTTGGCACAAAGTGAAGGAGAATTAAGAATCTTCTTGATGAGGGTGAAAAATGAGAGTGTAAAAGCTGGCTTGAAGCTTAACATTCCAAGATCATAGCATCTGATCCCATTATTTCTTGACAAATAGAGGGAGAAGAAATGGAAACAGTGTCAGATTTTATATTCTTGGGCTCAAAGATCTCTGTAGATGGTGGCTATAGCCATGATATTAAAAGATTCTTGCTCCTTGGAAGGAAAGCTATGGTAAATTTTGACATCCTAATTGAAAGGAGAGACATCACCTTGCTGACAAAGGTCCCTCTAGTCAAGCTATGGTTTTTCCAGGAGTAATTTATGGTTGTGAGAATTGGATTATAAGGAAAGCTGAATGCTACAAAATCAATGCTTTTGAATAGTTGTGCTCAAAAAGACTTTTGAGGGTTCCTTGGACAGCAAGGATATAAAATCAATCAATACTTGAAGAAATTAACTCCTACTCTTCTAAGGATAAGCACTGAAGCTGAAGACTAATACGTTGGCTACATAACAAGAAAGAAGACCACACTCATCAGTCTGGGAAAGATTAAAGGCAAAAGGAGAAGGGGGTTGCCAGAGGATAAGATGGTGTCATAGAAGCAATGAACATAAGCTTGGATTAACTTTGGGAGATAGTGGAGGACAGAAGGGCCTGGTGTACTGTGGTCCAAGGGATTACAAAGAGCTGGACATGACTAATGACTGAACAAAAACAAATCACTGATAGAAACTGAGAAATCAGGAGAGAGAGAGCCAGGTTTGGTAGGAAAGATAATGACCTAAAGTGAATTTGAAGTGATGGTAGGATAACTAAACCAAAATACAACATTTATGCAAGCAGTTGGAGGTATAAATTAGCCTAAAGATAAAGATTTGACAATCACGAGGTTACCATAGAAGAGGAGATCATAGAGTGAATCACAAAAGACTGAGAATTGGACAATTACAATGTCCTCACATTTAGGAAAAAGAAGTAGTAAGAGTGACCAGACTTAGACAATTTATAGAGAGAGGAGTTGAGAATAAAAACTCATGGAAAAATAAAATATTTCAAAAGGGAAGAGATATTAAGTAATGTCAGAAGCTACTTTGAAGTCAAGAAGAATGACTAAGAAAGAAGTCCTTAGATTGGTCTTTCAGAGCTAGCCACTAGCAACTTTTCTGTATTACTATGGAGTGATGCTAGCAGATTTCAGAAAGAAGTGAGTATTTAGGAAATGGAGACAAGTTTGATAGCAGGAGAAGGTATCTGCCAAGTTCCTCACAAAGACATAAATCAGGACAATGAAATAAAAGGAGAATCAAAAGAATTCAACAAATGCTGCTACTCTTTTCTAAGAACACTGCGTGGTGAAAAGAACAATGGATTTGGACCCTGCCATGATGTGAGCTCAAGTCACTTATCAGTTTTGTGACCTTGAGCACAAAGCTCCCCTTTATCAATCTTAGCTTTCTAATTGATAAAAATGAGGGGGCACTACTTTTACCATACAAGTGCACTAGGTTGTAAAGATTTAATGCAATATATGTAGAGCACTTTGTAAACCTTAAAACAGATGAGCTATTATTATTGCCTTATACTTGCTTGTTTTCTTTGGCCAAAGGCTAGAAAATTAGACAACAAAGTAACTCTTCCAAGTATATGAAGAATGTAATTAAATTAAGGGGGAAATTTAAGGGGAATTTGATGTAAATGAAAATTTAAAACTCGGTGATTTTGCCAGAGCTACCTAGGAAGAGAATCTGTCCAAATGAGTTTAAGTTGATTAAATAAAAACTAAACAGAAGAGGAAACTTGTTGATGAAATTCAGGAAGCTGTAAAATTTTTTTATGGATGGACCATTCCAGTGACAGATTCATTTCAGCATGAATCATCCTAGCATAAGAAACAGAAATAATACTACTTGGGCTCTTTTGAAAAGGACTAGATTATGATTTTGACAGTCTCTGATTCTATAAATATTCCACTTCATATTTAAATCAGTACACATTGGTAGGTCTCTGTCAGTTTTTAGATGTGTCAGCCATAGTTCTTTCTTTCTTTTTTTTTACCATTTCAAATACACATGATTTTATCATTTTAGAGCAATCTTTTAATGGTACAGACTACATATAACCCATCTTGGGAGATGGTCTCATAGAATTTTTTGAAATCAGCACCTCCCCTTGTAAATGACCAACCAACTTGGCTGGGCTGGTTTACTAAACATTACTAGGTCAGTACTCAAAGTCCTTCTACTTTGGGAGGGCTTGCCAAAATGTGTGCTCTTCTGGCCTAACCTTTTGATAAGATTAACATTTTCTGGAGACCATATCTTAATTTGTAATTATTTATTGAATAATAAAAAGTGAACCAGAGAAAGAAAAGGCACCAACTATATGTGACTGGCTATTCCCTTCACAAGCCTTCTTCCTAGCCAGCTGCATGAGCTGGACCTCAGGTGTCCAGGGACGTTCTTCTGGGCAGCCCCAAGCCTATTTGTGTACATGTCAGGGCTCCCCTAGTCATTGCTCCCCAACTCTGACAGTGGATTTGGACCCTGCCACAATGGGAGCTCAAGTCACTCAGGAGCTTATTAACTCCTAGCCTCCTTCCCCTGAGCCAGGTGTGTGGCCACGCTACTACTGCACATCAGTGCTCTCCTAGTCATCTCCTTCCTTTCTCTGCAGTTCTGAGACAAAGAAGCCCTATTTTCTTTCCCCAGTCCAATTCTATGCTCCTTGTGAAGTTACTTTTCTGAGTCCCACTGATGTGGCAGCCTGGGAGGACTCCACTTATTGCCTGCCTCCCAGAGATACGGTTCAGAGGTTCAGAAGTAAGATCCTTTGCTTTAAAACCCAAAAGCATCTTGACAGGCTAGTGTTAAATTTTCACACTTTAAGAAGACCAAGTCATCCAAATATGTAAATCTGTATTGCATGATAGCACATGTATAACCTATATCAAATTACTTTACTGTCTCAGAGAGGGAGAAAGAATTTGGATTGCAAAATATCAGAAAACAAATGTTAAAAATTGTTTCTATGTATAATTGGAAGAAAATATAATAGAATATTTTCTACTCTCTCTGGAGATTCTATGTCTTCTCTGGAGAGAAGACCAAGTCATCTCATTGCCATGATGAGGTACAAGAGTAGTATTTTAGTGGTCATGTCTGTTATAAGAAAACCAGAACTTTTATGGGGTCCAAATCATTGCTTTTGGTTGTTGGAGGAAAAATTGACAATGGCTAGAGTGCTGGGGTTGAAGGTGGAATGACCTGAGTTCAAATGTCTCCTCAGACACTAACTAGCTGTTGTGACCCTTGGAAATTCCTTTAATGTCTTTGACCATCAGTTCCCTTATCAATAAAATAGGAACACCACTATCTACTTTCCAGGAATAGTGGTGTTCCTATTTTATTGATCAGGGAACAAAAAGATAAAGTGGTTTCCAGATTTTAAAGCACCAAATAAATGTGAGTCTTTATTATGTTGGAAACTATTTTCAACCTATTTTGGGCCATTTGGTTTGGTTTCAAGGAAATTTTCCATACAAAATCTTCCTGATTAGTTATAAGTATATTGTAGAATTTTCATAAAATCCAAGATTTAAAATTTTTTTGAGAAAATTTCAGGAAAAGAAGATTGCTAATTCCTCCAATTAAGAAAATGAACTACTCAGAGAAAGTGCTATAAAGAAACATCCACTGCATCAGAAGATCCAGAATGGACTTTGGGATGTAAATATGTAAATGACTGAACTGAAGGAGGTTGAATACAGTTATTCTGAATATAAACTCTTATGCCAACGGGAACTGCACCCTACTTGGTTTTTTTGTCAATGTGCCTAGCAAACATTGGTTTTTCTCTCTCTCTTTTATTCCTCTCCTATCTTTAACTATTGTAGTTTCCTCTTAGAAAAGTGCAATATTGTATGCACCTATAGCTAAAAGATCTTTAGAGGTATAAGCTGGTTATGTTAAATGATTCACTGGGGAGACTAGTCTCCCTAAAGAATCACAGGGGGGGGGGGAATGGTGAAGATAGGATTAACTCTCCCCTTGCCTACTTTTACATTAGTCAACAAAAACGGAAAATACCCCTACTTAACACTAAGTAGGGGAGGTTTGCAAACCACTTACTATAAGTGGGTAAACACCCCAGAGGCGACTAACTATAATAAGGGACTAATTTGATTGGTAATTGATAACTAAAGATCAAGCAGGTATCTTCTTTCTTCTTCTTTCCCTCCTTCTTCTCTTCCTTCCTTCCTCCTTCTTCCTCCCTTCACCTCCCTTTTGCCTCCCCCCTTCCTGGTGAATCTCCTTCTGGTTTCTCTAAATCAACTCAGGGGTAAGTTTATGATGTTTCAAATGAAATGCTTTTTCTCTTCTCTATCTTGAATAAAGGGTTTATTGGGAAAGACAAGAAAGGATAAGAAGTGGAGGGAAAGAGGGTTTGGGGGTTTCCCTAAGTCTTAGATTTCCCTGAGTCTTAGATTGGAGGATGGTGGAATATAGTTCAATTGGAGAAATGGCTGATAGGTCTGGAAGTTCAGTCACTATCACAACAGATCTAGTCAGAGAGAGATATCTGGACTTTTGTCCTTCTTTCTTCTATCTTCAAGGCCAAAAGACCACTTTCCTTTTTTTAGTCTCCAAAACCAAGAGAGAAAAAACTCCTTTTTCTCTCTTTCAAGGCAAAAAGGTCCAGCCAACAGTTGGTCTGGCTTCCAACTGCCTTTCCTGGTAATATTCCAAATAGGACACTCTCTTTTGACTGACAAGTCATCACTTAGCTGCTCTAAACTCCTGCTACAAAATCATTCTCGATTTCTCACTTCCACATGACCATCCCCTGGGCAGTGCTAAGCAAATTTAAAGACTGCAATTGGCTCCTGTTAAGTGGAGGAAGAGACAGGAAGTGATGTGGAAAAAGGACTATAAATGGTCCTGAACTTCCTGTCTGAGAGGTCTTTGTCCTGTATTTTCGGGTTGAAGGACCTTGGACTGGGACTGAGGCTTAGAGCTATGACTTGGACCTGGGACTGTGGCTCTTGGACGGCTTCTGGTAAGACTACTCCTGAATCTTCTCCTTTGGAGTTTCAACATGGGTGAATGAAAAGCTGACTCTCCTTTCCTGGCTTCTGGAGAGATTATTTCCAGAGAGGCCTCTCCTTCTTGGAGGTCACATGGGTTGAACTCTTGTTTAATTCACCACCAAGTCCTCTGACTGAGGGGTTAACAAGAGCCCTGCCTGAGTCAAGCTGGGACTGAATCAACATTTTAGAGTGATAGGCTAGACTTCTTTTCTACCCTCTTTTACATTCCTTTACTTTCTCTCTTTCCACCTTTTTTTTTTAATAAAACTACTAAAAGTTATTTTGGCTTGAGCTATAATATTTTTAAATCAGCAACCACAGTATTATCTTAGATTTCTCATATATTTAGTCAAACCCTTAATTTAATTCCTTACAGTATTAATTCCCAACCTGCCTTATCTTTAATAAATGTTATTCCATTCAATCAGTCAACATTTATTAAGTACTTACCATTTACCAGACACTGTGCTGAGTGCTGGAGATACAAAATGAAGCAAAAGACAGTTATTACATTGGAGGGGACTCCACTTCTTATACTTGAATACCATTCCTCAGAGATGGCATCACTAGCTGGGAGCCTAGAGAACTCCCCAGACCTCCTTAAGGGTACCAGAGAGCTTTAGGGGAGGGTTGAAATGTTCCAGATAGACCTGGCCTCCAGGCAGTAGGGGTCTGAGTAGTCAATGTTATATCAGTTTTAATGAAAGGAGGGAATTCCTCAGCAGACTGATGAATTTTCAATGAGATATGCATATTTTAATTTTTTTGTAAAGAGTTTTAGTTGGATTTTATTCCTTTATAATTACTTTGTGGTTATTCAATTTAATTTTTACATGGTTGTGCTCTTAAATAACTTTTTAAATTTAAATTACTAACAGGAGTAATAGCAAAGTGCTAACATTTCTATAGTACATTAACATTTGCAAAAGATTTACATAGATTATTCATTTGATCCTTCCTTACACTGAAGGAGGCTATTATTTTATCCCCATGTTATAGTTAAGAAAAATGAGGCTATGAGGGTAAATGACTTGTCTAGCATCACATAATTATTAAGTATCAGAAAGCAGAATTTGAACTGAAGCCTTGACACCAAATTAATTATCCTGCCTACCTGTCTATTACCATTAACACTTTTTGATAGGGATTTAGAATCATGTCCATTGGGCCATAAATAAAACTGTGTGTATCCTTTGACCCAGCAACACCACTACTAGGTCTGTATCCCAAAGATAGGAGAAAAGGACCCATTTATACCAAAATATTTATAGCAGCATTTTTTGTGGTGGCAAAAAAGCCCCTGGAAACTGAAGGGATGTCTGTTAATTGAGGAATGGCTGAAAGGTTATGTTATATGATTGTGATAGAATATTATTTTGTGCCATAAGAAATGATGAAGAGGATGATTTCAGAAGAACCTGGAGAGACTTGTATGAACTGAGACAAAGAATAGTGAGCAGAACCAGGAGAACACTGCACTCAGTAACACCAATATTGGATGATCATCTACTGTGAATGTCAACTATTATTAGTAATGCAAGGATCCAAGACAATTCCAAGGGACTCATGACAAAAATGCTACTTACTACCATAAATGAAATGACAATGTCTGAATGCAGATTGAAGAATTCTTTTTTTCTAATTTAATTATTTTGAGTATGTGTGATAAGTCTTTCACAACCTGACAAATATGAAAATGTGTATTACATGATAGCACATGTTTAACTTTTTCAGATTACCTGTGATGGCAGAGAGAGGGGAGGGAAGGTAGAGAGGGAAAAAAATTGGATAGCAAAATAAGTGAATGCTCAAAAACTCTGTGTGTGTGTGTGTGTGTGTGTGTGTGTGTGTGTGTTAAACCCTTACCTTCCATCTTGGAATCAATACTAAATATTGGTTTCAAGTCAGAAGGGTGGTGAGGGTTGGACATCAGTGGAATAGACTTCAGGTAAGTGACCTTAGTAAGACAGTCTATGACAAGCCCAAAGATCCCAGCTTTTGGGACAAAAATTCAATATTTGATAAAAACTGCTGGGAAAATTGGAAGACAGTGTGAGAGAGATTAGGTTTGGATCAATACCTCATACTCTACACCAAGATAAACTCAGAATGGGTGAATGACTTGAACATAAAGAAGGAAACTATAAGTAAATTATGTGACCACAGAATAGTATACATGTCAGACCTTTGGGAAGGGAAAGATTTTAAAACTAAGGAAGACTTATAAAGAGTCACAAAATGTAAAATAAATAATTTCAACTGCCATCCACATTCAGAGGAAAAACTGTGAGAATGAAAACACCAAGGAAAAACAACTGCTTTATTACATGAGTCAAGGGGGGATATGATTGGGGATGTAGACTCTAAATGAACATCCTATTGCAAATACCAACAATATGGAAATGGGTTCTGATCAAGGACCCATGTAATACCCAGTGAAATTGCATGTTGGCTATGGGAGGGGTGGGGGAGGGGAGGGAGGAATAGAAAATGATTTTTGTAACCAAGGAATAATGTTTGAAATTGACCAAATTAAAAATAATGTTAAAAAATTAAATTAAAAACATTTAAAAATAAATAAAAAACAAAATAAAAGGGTTTAGTTCTCACCAAAAAAAAGTTAAGAACACTTGTTCAAAGGTTACTTTCCATCTATTCTGTATTTCCTTTGTATGTTCTGTCTTATAAATGCTGTCCCTCATGAAAATGTAAGCTTCTAAAAAAAATAAAAATATATCACTCAGGGTGAACTATGATGTTTCAAATGAAAATACTTTTCCTCTTCTTTATCTTAAGCAAGGGGTTTATTTGGGTAAGACAGGAAAAGATGGAGAATTGAGGTAAGAGGGTCGGGGATCTCCCTACACTACAGGTTGGCCTTAGGTTGGAGGATATTGGGATAGAGTTCAAATTGAGAGAAATGTCTTTCATCAACAGAGCAAGTCAGAGAGATATCTGGACTATTATCCTTCTTTCTTCTGCCTTCAGTCACCAGGGACCACCACTCTTTTCTGTCTTCCTCCTTCCCTGATATCAGGCAACAGAGAAAACCCAGAGTTCAGCCAGCCGTTGGCTTTGTCGTCAACTGTTTTCCCAGGAACATTCCAAACCAGAACCTCTGGTTTGACTGACAGGTCACCACTCAGCCATTGCTTCTGCCTTTTACATGCTTCCCAATTCCTCTCTTCCACAGCTCTCATACACAGAGCCTCCTAAAAATTGTTTTTGCATGTAGTTAGAAAACAAAAATATAATAAAGTTTTGTGGAGAAAAAGAAAACTTTTAACGAAAAAAGAGTACCAATGTAGAGATATTGAGCTATAGTTGTAGAAAGAGTTATTTGCCTGGGGATACAATTGCACCCCAATTTACCATATTAAAAGATGCTTCCCATTTCTTTGGGTGGCAGTATGAAACAATGAGAGTTGCTTCTTATTCTTTATGTGACACCAGTCAAATCCCTTTAATATTCCAGGTCTCAGTTTCCTGATCTTTAAAATGAATGTATTAGACTAAACTTAGTGCATTCTAGTTTTTAATCTTGTCAATAGTCTAATCAGAAAAATAACACCAAAACAAGAAAGAAAATATAAACAGCAATTTAATTGCTACAAAATAATATAAGGAAACTATAGAGAGTTTCTGGAGTGTTGCAACAAAAACAAATCGTGGCTGCAATAATTTTAATTCCCCAAATCACAATCCTGCTAAGTATATACCAGTAATTATCCTTAAAATGTATATTAATAAGTCAACAAGAATATATTGAGCATTTACTATGTGCCAGTGATTTTGATAAGCACTGGTGATCCAAATACAAGTGGAAAAGGGTTCCTGCCTTCAAATAACTTTGATTCTTTAGGTAAAAAGAAGATTCATTCTGTCTTTATTGATTCCAAGAAATCTGGGAAGACCCAAAGTATTTTAGAGTGAGAAAAAATAGCTAAAAGAAAAATATGCATGCAAGACAACAATAACAACATATCTGTGTGGAATATAAAGTGAAGAAGATCTGAAAGGATCACAAAATGGAAGAGAAGATAGATTCTGCTCTGTTACAAAGCATATCCTTGGGAGTTGTGGGGGGTGGAGTGTGAGGTTGTGTACTATCAACAAGTATTTATTAAGGGCTAGGAATACAGAAAAAGAACAGAAAGAAAAACCCAAGAAACTTAGATTTTAATGGAGAAAGAGCATAAGAAAAGGAGCTTAAAAGTGGGGGGTGGGGAAATCTAGAGGGTCAAAAGTGAAGTTGGGAGAGGAAAGAAGAAAGCTTGTCTTGGGCCATACCTCACAATGTAGGTTCTTATAGGAACTAACCAGGGGGAGAAGAAGGTTGCTAGGGTAGAAGGATATTGTAAAATTGAGATTTGAACTCTGCACTCCATTCCCCAGAAGTTCTTGCTAGCTCCCAGAATGCCCTCTAATCTCACTGAATTCTCACGTGGGCCGAGATCAAGAAGGTATTTGACCTGATTGCAAAGGGTTTGGGGGCTCTTTTGGACTTCCATTTTGGAGCAGACGTGGCTCTTTTCATAATGTAGGTGAGGTCTTGTCTAGACCTCTCTGGCCTAGGCACGTGTTTCTTATTTTGTATTTTCTTTAATCCTTAACCTTTAATAAACCTCTAAAATATAATACTCCTTGCAGAGAGAAACTAATTTCTACCTGCCTCAGTCTCCCCTAAATTTTAACTGTTACAATATTCCACAATGGGGAGGCCACATGCATTGAGGGAAATTTTATGGTGGTGAAGTACAGAGCATCAGAAACAGAGCCAGAGGAGGAAAGAAGGATGACTGTCTTGGGTCATATAAACAAACCAAAAAAATATAACAAATATATAATAAACATATGAAAAGCAAATATATAAACAAATATAGTACCTTGTAATTGGTAATGGACCTAATAATATTTTGGAAAATAACTGCTATGAGATATAACAATAAAGCTATAATAACACATTGATATATTGAATTATGGCATAAAGTAATGGAATTTATTGACAATTTCAGAAAAAATCTCAAATTTACTTATAAAGAATATACAAGTTTAGTAGTGTTTAATTTAGTAATACCAAAATGAAAGCCACTTGATAACCTTGACAACCAGAGGGATTTCAGATCTACCAATAAATTTGGGTATTTATCATGTTTTGATGATATTTAGGTGATTTTTTCTAGGCAATGAATATATAGCCTGGGAATTTACATTTTAAAATTATTATTTATTTTTAATATTCATTTTAAAAAAATTCTGAGTTCCAGATTCTCTCATTCTCTAGCCCCTGTCCCATCCACTGAAAAGGCAAGCAATACGATACCAGTTATATATGTGAAATCATGCAAAATGTATTTTCATATTTTTCATGTTGCAAAAAGAAAAAATGAAAGTGAAAAAATTATACTTTGAGTTGCATCCCGAGTTTATCAATTCTCTTTCTGGAAGTGGATGGCATTTTTCATCATGTGTTCTTTGGAATTGTCTGGGATAACTCTATTGATCAGAATAGCTAAGTCTTTCACAGTTGATCATTGGTACAATATTGATCTTACTGTATACAATGATCTCCTGGCTGTGTTCATTTCACGCTGCATCAGTTCATATAGGTCTTTCTCTTACCTGGGAATTTCAATTCCAAAAAGTAAATTATTGTTATGTAATTGGTCAGCATTACTTGAATTTATATAAGATTCACCTGAATTATAAAAATAAAATAATAATAACCTTCAAGTCATTCTCCCAACTAATTACTTATAGACCAATGAACATTTTGTAACAGTCAATTATGGGGTCATTTTATCCTAATCTACAGCTGTTCCAATAAAAAGGTTTGATTTTTTCTCCTCTTAAAATTCTGCAAAACCTGAACTAATATATTCCTACTTATATTTCCATAGAATTTTAATTAGAATATAATTTAAAAACAGCTATTATGTTTTATAAATAGAATCAAAGTGTAGTTATCAGCAGTATTCACACACACAAAATCAGAACACAGTAATCCAGGAAAAAAGTTCTGTTCCTATCACCTCTGTTGGTTTAGCCTATCCTTTTCCCCATTTAAACTGAGCCCATAAAAATAAGACCTTTTCACTTCCTGTACTTGTTGAAACCCAATTTATTCAAGAAATGTATCAAAATTATGAAGTTTCCAAAGGAAACAGAAAAAAACCAAGCTGTTGTAAGTTCATAAATGTTCTTCACCTTTACAACTAGACCTTAAAAGCATCTATGCTTTGTATCACTGGAGGACTAGTTTCATACTTAACTTTTTCATTGCTAGAAGCAATTCTGAAATTCAAGACAAAAGAATGCCTTTATCATTGGAGATAAAATAAATAGAGCTCTGGAAAAAGCTAATCATAGCACTTAGTAACTGAATTGCTTGCCTCTTTTAATTTTCATTACCAAACACATCTGTGTGTATGCCAAGGAAACTGGGACTCTTTTGGGCTGGAATATAATCTCCAACTAAATTTCATTGCCCCAGGGAGCAAGTATATAGATGTGCTACTCCCATGAACGACTTTTGTTGCCAATACAATGGACTCTATTAATATTTTGAAATTCTATTTCTGAGGGTAGGAGACATATGAAATATAGAACATTAAATATCAATCTATCAGTCAGTCAAAGAGCATTTATTAATCAGTTACTATTTGCTAGGCACTGTGCTAAATCCTGAGAATTGAAAGAAAGATATGAAACAAATTAACAAAAAAGAAACTTGAAAAATCTTTCCCTTCAAGGAGCATCCTTTCTAATGGGGTAAACAACATGCAAATTTCTAGGTAAATATGAGATAAATACAAAGTAGATTGGATGGAAAGTAATCTGAGAGTTTAAATTACTGGAAAAGAGGTGAATAAGTGGGAAAAACCAAAGTAGAAGGTAGAATTTGAGTTTAATTTTCTAGGAAACCAGGGAAATTAGAAATCAGAGAAAGAACTGTTGGAGTTTGATGCAGATCAAAGAATGCTTTCACATCAGTTTATTTATGAGCTTTATTTTCCAGTTTGGGTTTTGTAGGAGTGTGCTCTTTCTTATGACAATGACCAATATGCAAGTGCATTTTGCATGATAGTACATGTATGCCTCAGATAAAATCTCTTACCATCTCTGAGTGGGAGGAGGGAAGGGAAGGAGGAGGAAGATATTTTGGATCTTATAATTTTGGAAAATATATGTTGAAAATGATTGTTACATATAATTGGGGGGAAAAAGTCTCTGAATTAAAAAAACAAACAAATGGAGAAATGGGAGAGCTGGGAGTAAGAAGCTCATTCCAAGCTTGGGGAAGAGTCAGTGTAAAAGAACTGAGATAAGAGATGGAGTAGAGAAACATCACATCACTACATTTGCATGGTAGAGTGTGTGAAGAAGAATATAGGATAAGAAGGCTGTCAGGGTAGAAAAGGGGCCAGGTTATAAAAAGTTTTATATGTTAATTTGCTATTCTATTGTTTCAGTAGCATAAAAGCATAAAACTTTTTATGACCCATTTGGGATTTTCTTGGCAAAGATACTGGAGTGGTTTGCCCTTTTCTTTTCCAGCTCATTTTACAGATGGAGAAACTGAGGCAAACAAAGTTGTGGGATTTGTCCTGGATCACACAGTAAATGTCTGAGGCCAGATTTGAACTCAGAAAAAAATGACAAATCTTTCTGACTTCAGGCCTAGTGCTCTATCCACTGTACCACCTAGCTACAAAGTTTTAAAGGTGATGTTGCTGGTCCTTTATTTTTTAGCAGTCCAACAAAAATAACTTGAAAACCAGTCTTTGAAAATAGTGTTAATCATCCATGCTTCCTTATATGACTCCTAAAGAAAGGGAAGCAATAGATGGCCATTGCCTTTTGGAGCTTGAGGATTTCAGGACCAATAAACAAGCTTTGGTTTTAATTTAAAATCCTTTTTCTTAGTTACTTCCAAATAAAAGAGTTAGGTGAATTCTTAAACATTAAATCAAGGTTGAATTTTTTCCATCTTAGTAAAGTAAGACCTGGAAGGCAACTTTTTTTTTTCCCAGAATAAGCATGTTTCATTCACATTTTTAAAAATGTGTTGATCAGTATATCCACTTTCTTTATTTTCTTTAAAACATGAAGATATATAGTTGGTGCATCTTAATATGCAATGGCCACCTCTTAGATAATTTTGATATTATGCAATTGAACTGATTTTGAAAGCTACTGACCCAACCTATAGTTGCAATAAAAAAAAATAGTTGCAAAATATAATTTTATCACTAGCTATTTTATTTCCATTCTTTTTTTGCTGCTTTAAATAAACCTGGAGTTTTTGTTTGAATTGCTGCTCTCTTAGGAAGAAAGATTTTTTTTTATGGCAATCCTCAATCCAAACAGCTAAAACACACTCTGTTTCTATCATTGTGACACTTTATTCCTTGCAAACCATAAAAAGCTGATGCAACTTGCCTTTTCTTTTCTTTCCTTTTATCTTATTTTATATCATATGTCCAGTCATTTCAATATCTTCCATTTTAAGGTTACTATGACCATTTTCATACAATTCACTTTTTTGTTCAAATGTAGTAAGGAGCTTCTATTTTGCATGTGTTGGCAATATTTCCACTTGAAGTATTCTTCCTTTTTACATTTTAAGTAAATCAACACATTCATTGATAATATGGCACATTACATCCACTCCACTCAGAATCCTCAACTAGTTTGGAGGTAAGTTAAATTTTAGCTTAAATTAAATGGGACCATTTATCATTTTATAACTCACAATAATTCAAATTCCACATTGCTCAAACACATTAATTGGGGCCTAGCTACATTCAAGTAGATCTGTGATCTTGATGACATGGATATACCTCACCAAAAGATCCTAGATCATTTGTACTGTTCCCTACTGTTTATCAAGAGGACCCACTCAACATGCTAGAGGACTTTTATATATTTACACACACACACACACACACACACACAGTTCTTAATTGAAAACTGGATGACCTGAAAATTCTATAAAAAACTAGAGCTGAATTGCTTTTTTTTTTACAACACTTTATAAGGTATTTCACAGATCCCTCCTCATTGATTTGATTCTGGAGTCTCAAAGAAGTTTTCAATTCTAGCTTTCTAGCTTCCTCATCTGTAAAATGGGAATGATGCTTCCCAGGTTATGGTGTGGACCAAACAAGATAATAATTGTAAATTGTTTATCATAAATATTAGCTATTACAATTATTACTCTATTTTCTCCTATTTCTTCTGAGATTTGGGTTACTGACTTTCTCCCCTTTCTACATCTCATTTCCTAGTTATGTGACTCTGGACAAGTCACTTCACCTCTTGTATGACTCAATTTTCTCAACTATAAAATGGGGATAATGCCTAATGCTGATGTATCAAATGAGTTAATAATTGGAAAGTGCCAGTTCTGGCACATACTATATACAGTTTAGCTATTATCAGCATCTGTCGGTCTCAATTTTCTTAACTATGAAATGGGGATAACCTCCCAAAGTAGTTGTGAGGATCAAATGACAATGTGAACGTGCTCTGCATGGTACATGGCACATCATAAGAACTTTAAAAATATTAGTTATTATTTATTATCCCATTCCATCCCATATCTTCTGAGTCTTGGCTTAGTGATTATCTCTCCAACCTACAAATTCTTTTCTATTGGTCCCTTCCCCTCTTCCTGCAAAAAAAAAAAAGAAAGAAAGAAAGAAAGAAAGAAAGAAAAGAAAGAAAGAAAGAAAAGGGGGAAAAAAGGCTTTTCCTTGAGACTTCCAAACTGCTTTACTCCTTTTGGTCCCTCCACCTCTAATATTCTAGAAGTCATCTAGTCCTTTGTCCTCTTCTGCCAGCTCCGTCCTCTAGCTCCTTCCTCCACTCTCGTGCTATCATCTGTGCCTTCAATAGGAGATGAAGAGCCGGAGGAAGAAGCGGGTCCAGATAACCCAGAGACCTAGGGCAGGACAGAAGTCAGAGGAGGAGCAGAAAGTGCCCCGGGGCCTCCGGGACCGCAATCCCGGGGTGCGGGCATCAGAACAGAGTTGGAGTCTGAGTAGGGATAGAGCGCAGAGGACCCCGGACCAGGGGAGGGGAAAGGAGGGCCCTTTCCAACCCACCTGCTGGGGAGAGGACCCATGAGCGTCTTACAAGCTATGGGCTGCCAGAGGAAGAAGGGGAAGCGAAAAGGGAGTCAGGTGCAAGCTCTCCCTCGGCCTCCCGCAGAGAGAGGCGGGAGCATGCGCGCCAGAAGCGGCCGAGGGGGCGGCTCCCCACCCTCCCCTCCCCCTCCCCCAGTCCGCCCCTCCGCCCCTTCCCCACCCCAGGACTTCGACTCGGCTGCATTGGCTCGCAGAGTTCCAGCTGCTCCTCGGGTCGCGGCCCCGCCCGGCTTGTCACGGAGCCCGGAGCTGGAGCTGCGGGGTGGGGGTAAGGAGGGAGCTAGCTCTAGAGCCATGTGGGATGGTCCTGAGGGCGCGTGTGCGAGAGCCGGGTAGCGCGCGGGGGGGGGGGGGGGGTGTTGTATGAGGGGGAGAGACCTAGGGAGGTCGGGGAGGGAGGAAGAAGGAGGAGGAAGGAAAGTGCCCCGCGAGGTGCGTGGCGGGTAGCCGGGCGTGCTGGGAGGGTTGGGGGTCGCGGTGCTGGTTAATTTCATTTCACCCTTTTGCTCTTTTTCTTTCTCTTTCTCTTTCGGAGGACGCGGGACATGGTGCCGTGGCCTCCCCGCACTCACGCTGGGGGCACTTGGCTGTCCCCACTTTGCTTGCACTTTGGACGGGGCGCAACTGCAGCTGCTGCGGCGGCAGCGGCGGCGCCAGCTGCAGCATCCGCGGTTGCCTCCCCGCAGACTCGGGGCGCAGCGGAGCTTTGGGGGGCCCGGGGTGGTGGGGGTGGATGTGAAAGTTGCTGGCTACCGCGATCATTTGCATGTGGAGGAACCCATAAGACCTCAATCTTCTGTAGTGGTGGATAGGATAATGGAGAAAACAGGGGACCGATTTTTTTTCAGGGTGGAGGGGTGTGAGAAGACCTTTCTCGGTTCCAGGTTGATCAAGTGCTCCCAGGATTTTTATCCGCGTGTGCCTTTTGTTTCCCCGTGGGGATGTCCGTATTTCTGTGCCTACTCCTTCGCTCCCTCCTCCTGGCACAAGTGGTGGGCCAGGGTCGTTCAGTTTCTTCTTGAGACCTCCGATCGCCAGCTCCCTTCCCACCTTCCTCCCATCCCATCTCTTTCTCTTCCTCTCCTAACTTCGGTTTGGCCTCCTTTGGAAGTTGAACCCACTGGAGGGACTCAGAGGACAGAAGTTATGTTAATAATTTTTCACTTTTCGTTTCTTTTGGTGGGGGGAAACCCCTTAGCTTGGGGACAACTCATTGTCTTCTCCATCACCCTTGGCTTCTTCTGTTGTCAGCTAGGGTGAGATAAGTAAAGCCAAACCTGGAACTTAGAACTGGACGTTTTATCTGAGCCTGTGTGTCTATTATCTACTTTGTTTGAAAACTTTCCCCTCAATGAGTCCATTGGCCTTATTATTGCCTTTGAGATCGTCACACCCCTTTGCTGATGACTAAGTTTGACCTATTACTTGATAAAAAGAGAAAGAAAAAAATACCTGTACTTCCCCTCCCTACCCAAAGGAAAGCACCTGCTATTCTTATGATGATATATGTATGATGTTTGGTGAAATCAGTATCTGAACATTCAGTTAGTAATCTAGTGTTTGGGAAAATCAATTTCAAGAGTTTGTTGAAATTATAGTCATTCAGCTAATTAAGGATGTGATGAAATTAGTTTCTGATTATTAGTCAATAATCAAGTGTTGGTGAAATCATGGTCATTCAGTCAGTTATTAAGGACTTGGTGAAATCTAAGTCTGGTCATTAAATCAATAATCAAGAGTTTGGTAAAATCAGCATGTGGTCATTCAATCAATAATCAAGGATTTAGTGAAATCAATTTCTGGTCTTTCAGTCAATAATTAGGTGTTTTGGTGTCAGCCTACTCCAGGCTTCACATAATTTAAATGCAGAGGTATTGTCCTTGTTTTGAGGACTTCTTGGTCCTTGATCATATCTCCACATTTGTTTTGTCATAGATAATGGTCAGAATCTTTGCAGAAGCTCATTTTGCAGAAGCTCATTTCCAACCAGTTTGTTGGTCTCATAGGTATACATACCTTTTGATGCTCCAACTCAGGAAAAGGCTTACCTCATTTTACAGATAAGGAAACTGAGACTGGGAGAGAAGTGACTCCTTCTGTGTCTCTGAAAGCTAATGAGTCCCAGCTTGGAGATTAGAATCCCAGTTTACAGAGTTCTGGGTGTGTACTCTTTTCCTTATGCTTCCTGCTTCTTTAAGGAATATGCTATACAATCCCAGCATAAAATGCAAATTAAACAAACAAGGCTTATTTGATTACAAGGCTTATTTGATTATTATTTCCTTGAGTATTTAAAAACTTTTCTTCCAAAATGAATTTTTAAAAAAAATTATTTTTGATTTTTTTTTGTCTTTACATATTTTTCATTTTGGAATCTCTCCCCTTCCCATGAAGTTAACTTCCTTGTAAGAACAAATAAGAAAAAAGAAAAAGAAAAAAAGAGGGAGAAAACCATTTCAGCAAAACCAACCAGCATGTTAATCATGTCTGACAGTATTTGCAGTATTTCACACCATAGTCCCTCACTTCCAAAGAAGGAAGGCAGAAGTTTTTCTCAGCTCTTCTAGGGTCAAACTTGGTCATTACACAAAGTTTAGGTTTTTTATGGTGACTTTCAGTTATATGATTTGCACCCTATATATTGTTTTCCTGGTTTTACTTCTTTCACTCTGTATTAATTCGTATAAGTCTTTCTATTTAGAAGTGGATGGATAGAATCATACAGAACTTTATTCATTTTTCAGATAAGGACCCCAGGTCCTGACCCAGGCCTAGGAGTTTGCAAACTAAGGTCACATAGGCAATACACATCTAAAGATTTGAATTCCGGTCTTCTGACTCCAAAGTGAACACTTTCTCCTCAGATATAGTCTATAAGCCTCACATTATTCATATTCACACATAACTCATATTAGCAGGGGGAAGATTTCTGAGAGAAATAGGATTTGTGAGGTTCAGTAGTTTTTGGCCCGAAAGAAGGGTTTAATTGTTTTGGACAGAGGCATTCACTAAGGTAGTTTTTTTGTTTTTGTTTTTTTCCTGTGCAAGGAGGATTTGCAACAGTGTGATAGGATGCTTATTTTCATAGAAATATAGCTTACTTAGTACAGGAAGCTGGAGACCTGGTGGAGGTGATAGGATTGGGGTAGAAAAACTGGGGTGGGAAGGAGGTGCTTGATTGGACTTTGGTTTTTGACCTAAGCAGAGTGTCAGTAGTTTGGGGAATATTCTAACCAGTTTTGGTTGTGATGTGTTTAATGTGAAGAAACATTGACTGTGTTCATTTGGGGATTGTTTGTATATTAGGCTTTTGATTGATTTGCCTAGACCTGGAAGCAGCAAGAGCTTGAGAATGTTAGTTAAGCAATGACAATGAGTGAATTCCAATTTCAGGTATCAGAGGTTGTATATAGTATTTCAAAGTGATTCGCTGTTAATGCTTTGACCTTTGGGATTCTGAAATTATTTGCTTCCTTTCTTGCTAAATTTACTGTCACCTTTCCTGGATTTTCCCTCTCCACCAACTAAATTGAGGTATTCCTCAAAATTCAGGTCTTGACTTTCTTTTCTTTTTTATTAGGTCATTCTTAGCTGTTTTATATATTGTCATTTCCTTGTCTTTTAATCCCAGAGTTACTTAATTCTAGTCTTAGCTTTTTGCCTTGAGTTCCTTCCTTCCTTCCTTCCTTCCTTCCTTCCTTCCTTCCTTCCTTCCTTCCTTCCTTCCTTCCTTCCTTCCTTCCTTCCTTCCTTCCTTCCTTCCTTCCTTCCTTCCTTCCTTCCTTCCTTCCTTCCTTCCTTCCTTCCTTCCTTCCTTCCTTCCTTCCTTCCTTCCTTCTTTCCTCCCTCCCTCCCTCCCTCCCTCCCTCTCTCCCATTTTAGAATTAAAGATTTAGAATTAAGGCAGAAGCAGCATAAGGGGTTAAGTGATCACACAGCTAGGAAGTCTTTGAGGTCAAATTTGAACCCATCTCTAGACCTGACTTTCAATCCCCTGAGCCTTCTCCTTTTTCTTGAGATTAGAATCCCTATGTCAGACTACCTAGTGGACAGCTACATTCCAAAAAGCATGTAATAACATTCAGTTTGTACAAAACTGAATTTATTATCTGCTGCCCCCCCCCCCTTCTACTCTCCTTGTGCCTTCTTTCTCCGGATTTTTTATCCCCAAGGGGTATAATATACTACTCTTCTCCCAGTCCCTCAGCTGGAGACCTCTGACATCTCCCTTATACCCACCAGGAGTCAGGCCCCCAGTCCTGATTGGATTTAGTCTGCACTATCTCAGGCACCTGCCCCCTCTTTTCTATTTCTACTGCCACTGATCAAGTTTATTGCAGTGGACTCCTCCTGGTTGCCATGCCTCCAGTCTTCTTGCTCTAAACTCTCCTACACATGCCTTTGCCAGATTAATTTTCCTGACATACAGCTCAGATTGTTTGTATGCTCAGAACCCATAAGCCAAGCTGTTGCTTATGGGATAAAGTCCAGACCAGTAGCATCTTAAAGGAAGGAGATGGAGAGCAGGAAGGGATCTTGAGATGATCTAGTCCTGACCTCTCCTGGGAAAACTGAGGCCCAGGACAGTTAGGTGGTTCAGTGGAGAGAGCGCTGGGCCTGGATTTAGGAAGACTGGCCTCACACTCTTACCACTTGTGCAATCTTGAGTCTTAACCCTGTTTGCCTCAGTTTTCACATCAGTAAAATGAGCGGGGGAGGGAAATGGCAAAATATTCCATTATCTTTGCTAAGAAAACCCCAGGTAGGATCACAGACAATTGGATATGACTGAAACAACTGAACAAAAACAAAAACTGAGGCCCGGGAGGTTTAAATAACTTTTCAAGTTTATGCACCCGATAAGTGGCTAAGCCAGAATTTAAAGGAAATGTTCCAGTTCCTTTGATTCTAAATCCTTTGCTTTTTTAAAAAATAAAAATAAAAAACTCTCACAGTCTGTTTTAGAATCAGTACTATGTATTGGTTCCAAGGCAGAAGATTGTGCGGAGTAGGTAATTGGGTTAAGTGACTTGCCCAGGGTCACACAGCTAGGAAGTATCTGAGGCCAGATTTGAACCTGGGACTTCCCATATCTGGGCCTGGCGCTCAATCTACTGAGCTCCCCAACCAGATGCTCCCTAAGAGGACGGTTTTTAATAAGAAGCCAGTTTTTGGCATTGTCAAAAGTAGCACTGGTTGGGGGCAGCTGGGTGGCTCAGTTGAGAGAGAGCTAGGACCAGAAGATGGGAGGTCCTAGGTTCAAATTTGGCCTCAGACACTTCCCAACTGTGTGACCCTGGGCAAGTCACTTGACCCCCATTGCCTAGGCCTTACCACTCTTCTGTCTTGGAACCAATACACTGTATTGATTCCAAGAGGGAAGGGAAGTGTTAAAAAAAAAAAGTATCACTGATCAAAGACCTTGTGATTTGACTAGAATTCACTGTAGCATTTTTTAGGCCAGAAGTTATACTTAACAGTTTTATCTTAAGGAGCTTGCGTGCTACTGAGATGCTTAGAAAACTAGATCCAGAGTTGAGGAGATAGGAGTTCAGATTTGGCCTTAGGAGCTGACTAGATCATGAGTAACTTCTGCCTCAGTTTCTTCATTGGTAAAATAAAGATAACAGTAGCACTTACCTCCTAGAGTTGTTATGATCTCTCCCTTTCTTTCTTTCCTTCCCTTTTTACCGCTCTGTCTCTCTCTTTCTCTGTCTCTCCTTCCCTCTTTACCTCTCTCTGTCTCTGTCTCTTTCTCTTTCCTTCCCTCTTTTACCTCTGTCTCTGTCTTTCTGTCTGTCTCTGCCTCTGTCTCTCTTTCCTTCCCTCTTTACCTCTTTTTATGTCTCTCTTGTTCTTTACTTCCCTCTTTACCTCTTTGTCTCTCTTTCCTGTCCTCTTTATCTTTCTTTCTTCCTCCCTCTTGCCCTCCCTCTACCTCTTTCTTTCCTTCCCTCTTTATCTTTCTCTCCCCTCTCCCTCTGCCCCCCTCCTTTCACCCTCTTTCTCTTCCCCCTTTCTCTCCCTCTCTGTCTCTCTGTTCTGTCTCTCCTCCCACCCCTCTCCCCATGTAGACTACTTATTAGACTTGTGTTCAGGAGGTGGGTATAATATGAAAAGTAGGGTAAACAACTAGAACTCATTTCAACAATATTTGCTATATTAAATATTTATTGAGTTAACAATATTTAAAAGTAGGTTTCCACTCCACATTAAAAAAAAAAAAGTCAAATGGAAGACATCCTCCAGCGAAGCTGCTGCTTGCCTACACAGGCTTGGCCCCTTTTTACCCCTCTTTTACTGAGGATCTAATGCTTTCTAGCCTCCTTTTCGAATTCAAGGCACAAAGTATGAGTGAAACCAAGCTTGTGTGCTTCCTTGGATTATCCGTCTTCTCTCTATTTTTTTTTTTATAACCCTTACCTTCCGTCTTGGAGTCAATACTGTGTATTGGCTCCAAGGCAGAAGAGTGGTAAGGGCTAGGCAATGGGGGTCAAGTGACTTGCCCAGGGTCACACATCTAGGAAGTGTCTGAGGTCGGATTTGAACCCAGGACCTCCCGTCTCTAGGCTTGGCTCTCAATCCATTGAGCTACCTACCCAGCTGCCCCCTTCTCTATATTTTTGATAATATTTGTAAAGTGTTTTGCCAACCTTAAAACTATTATTATTGGAGGCAGTTAAGCCTTGGGGCAGAGAACAGGGCTGAGATGTAGCAACCAAATACCATCATATATAGAAAAGGGCCTTGTGGCAATATAAACATCACGCTTCATGCTGATTTGCTAAATGAGTTAAATGGCCCAAATATGACCTTATAGGTTACATGTGATACCTTTGGGTGGTTTGGAGAAAATTGGTTTGTTCCTAGGCAGGACTTTATTGTTCTTTGTTCTTGTCAGAGTTAATGGTTCCAATTGTTTCAAATGGTCATTTGAAACAATAGATCTGCAAATAATACAAACCAAGTGCAATTGGGCATGTGACCAAAACAACACATAGATTAGAACCTGACAACTGGCCTTAACACAGAATTTAGACTTTTTCCATATGGGTTTAGTAATGGTTAAAGTACTAATTGGACCTCAAGATTAGCGTCACTTGTGGGATTAACTGGCAAATATAAGAATTTACACATGTTGATCAGAGTTTTCTAAATGCAAATATAGCAAGCTCTTTAACAAAAATGATTCTGAAAGGCTAGTATTCTTGATTGCGTAAAACAAAGAAAAAAGAATATAGATAGTGGTTCTTTTTCATTTTTTCTCTTTTTTTCCTATCCCCAAGGAACAGATTTTGTCATCATCCCTCAGCCTGTGGCACAGGGCATTTTGTTGGCTGCATTTGGGACAGCTCTGATCTATTCTGAGTCCTGTATTCCCTAGAGAAGTATAAAACCAGCCACAAACTTTAGGCATTTAGTTTTTATTGATTTAGAAGAAAAGGATATTTTTGGAGGAGGCTAGGTTGGTTTAGTGGATGGAGAACCAGGTCCAGAGGCAAGCTCAGACACTTCTAGCTGTGTGACTCTGGGCAAGGCACTTAATCTCCATTGCCTAATGTCTTACAGTTGTTCTGCCTTGGAACCAATACTTAGTAATGATTCCAGGATAGAAGGTAAGGGTTAAAAAAAAAAAGATATTTTTAAAAAAATCAGATTTGGTCTTTTGTGATATAATTTTCTAAAGTGTATTTGAAGGAAGGGTTGTTTTTCATATTACTTAAAAAAAAAAAGGTCCTTCACTTTAATCTTAGAATCAACACTAAGTGTCAGTTCCAAGGCTGAAGAGCCATGAGGGCTAGGCAGTTGGGGTTAAGTAACTTGCCCAGAATAACACAGGTAGGAAGTGTCTGAAGTGAGATTTGAACCAAGGACCTCTTGTCTCTGGGCCTTTATATTTCTACTGAACTATTCAGCTGTCCATCACATTTACTTTTGTGTAAATTATTAAAACACTCAATAGATCATGTTCTGTCATGTCTATAGAAATTAGTTTTTAGACATATGGTTACAACCTACCTAGCTAGCTCATAGAATATTTTATACACTCTTAGAACGAAAGGCAACCTTACTTTCTAGCATATCTATATGCTATATTAGAGCTTAGAATGAGCTAGAGAGGGCCATAATTTAGAAGGCAAGATGGCACCATGGCCAGAATGTTGGGCTTGGCATCAGGATGGCTTGAGTTCATATTCCACTAATTAGGGGTGACTGCCTCAGTTTCAGATCAGACTCAGTTTCTTCATCTGTAAAATAGGGATAATAAGAGCACTACCTCACTGAGCTGAGATATAACTGGCAAAAGTTCTTTGCAAACCTTAAATTGCTCTGTAAATGCTACCTGTTGTTATTAACTCCTTCATTTTATAGTTGAAGAAACAGACCCAGAGATATAAAGTGACTTGTTTAAGAGCTTGCCATGGTCAATGAAAACAGTTCTATATACTTAGGTATGTTGTTGGACAGCTAGGTGGCCCAGAGAGTAGAGCACTAGACTTGGAATCCAGAAGTTTCCTCTTTAGGAGTTCAAATCCTGCCTCAGATACTTCCTAGCTGTGTGACCCTGGACAAGTCACTTAACCCTGTTTGCTTCAGTGTCCTCATCTGTGAAATGAAGGAGAAGGAAACAGCCAACCACTCTAGTGTCTTTGCCAAGAAAAATTTAAATGGGATTATGGAAATAACTCCTGAAAACAAGTGAACAACACATTGTGGGCCCCATCTGTTAATTCTGCTTACTAATAGCAGCACCAACATTAGAACTCAAAGCCAAATAATGAATTCTGTAGAGGAAGTTCTGGCCCCCTTCAATTAATTTTAACAACTTCATATTGAGGAACAGATGAAAAACAGTGTTGAGGATGAATGAATGAAAATGCCTTTGTTTTAAGCACTTAGGGGCCCAATGCTAAGTAAGGTCTGGAGATGCAATTAAAAAGCTGACGTGGTGGCTGTCTTCAGGAAGCTGACTTCCTAACCAGGAAAGGAGCCAGCGGGAAGGGGATGGAGGAGGACATTTCGGTTGTGACTGGTGGGCGGGACTGGGGCTTGGACAAATGGATGGATGGGCCCCATACAGGAATAATGGTGGAAAGACAGTTAATGGCAGAATGGTGGTTCTGTGTATCATGGATACGCACATTCTGAATGGAGCCCTAGAGCATTTTGTCTCTGGCCTCCCACAGTAGTGGCAATGTTGATTTAGAGGGCAGGGTCCGAGCTGGTTTGTCTGGTGAGTACCTGGGCCTGCCTGCCAGGCAAGGCAGGATTTTGTAGGGTCCTGGATCCTGCCTCTTGGAACCTTGGATGGTTTCTATTGAAATGTCCTGCATCTTGGTAACAGCCTACTCTTTCAGTCCAGTACCTGGTAATTTATACACTTGATGGCCCCGTTTATCTAAAAACTACTGAAGTTTGAGATTGGTGATTGTCTTTTTCAAGGAGATTTTGCTGACTTTTTAACAAAGAATACATAGTAAACACTTTGATGTAACAGGCCAGATCTGATCCACTTTTGGTAGCTCAGTATTAGAAAGAGGAAGCAAATGGAGGGAAGTTTAGTGGCCATGTGGATAGAGAGCCAAGTTTTAGAGATGAGAGGTCCTGGGTTCAGGCTCTTCCTAGCTGTGTAACTATCTGGGTAAGTCACTTAACCCCCATTGCCTAGTCTTTATCATTCTTCTGCCTTGGAACTGATACACAGTATTGATTCTAAGACAGAAGGTAAAGGTTTAAAAAAAAAAAAAAGGAAGCATGTGTATAGTGGAAAGATCACTGGATTTATGGTATACACATTGGATTTTATTAGTCAGTTAACTTTGGAAAAATTACTTAAAGTCTCTGGATCTCAGAAAGAAGAGAAGACTAGATATCTATTTCTTAGGGTTTGGGGAAAGATCTAAGAACAGGAAGAGTGAAGCCCTTTTTAAACCAGAAAGGGATATGCAAATAAACCCTTTTTCCCACCAATTTCTCATTGTAATCATACTTGGAGAAAGATAGAAATGTCTTTTCTCTTTGCCTTGTGCTAAATAATATCCTTGAGGGTTAGTGCCCTGTAGTTGAAGGGACTTTTGTATCCAGAGAAACCACAATTTTAATTCTACCCTAGATAACTTTACCAGCTGTGTGACCCTGAGCAAGGCAGTCAGCCTTTTTGAATATATATCCTCTTCTGAGCAAGGCAGTCAGCCTTTTTGAATATATATCCTCTTCTGTGAAGTAGGATTATCCATTATCTAGAGTAAGGATGAACACAAATTAAAATAATGTATATAGATAAAGGCCCTTGGCCTGGGGTCAGGAAGACTGAATTCAAAGGCATCCTCAGACACTAATTGTGAGACCCTGAGAAAGTCACTTTATCCTATTTGTAATTTGGAGGAGGAAATGGCAAACCACTCCAGTATCTTTGCCAAGAAAACTCCAAATGGGTTCACAGAAGAGTTGGAAAAGACCAAACAAAAATTTGTAAGTTTTAAAACCCTAACTATAGGGTCAGCTAGGTAACCCAGTGGATAGAGAGCCAGACCTGGAATTGGGGGAACCTGGGTTCAGATCTGGCCTTAGACACCATTTAGCTGTGTGACCCTAGGCAAGTCACTTAACACCTAGCCCTTACTGCTCAACCTTGGAACAGATATTTAGTATTAATCCTAAAATAGAAGGTAAAGGTTAAAAAGACAAAAACAGCTAAACACTTGTTGGCAATTATTATTATCCTTTAATTTTTCCCTTTTTTGAACTTATTAACCTTGAATTGTAAAAGATGACAATTGTTCTTCAAAATCCTTATTTTATATACCCATCAGGTAAAGAGAATGGTTGAGAACAAAGTTTTCCCTTGGTCTCCTTTAGAGAGCTAACCCTGTTAGCTGGTTGTGCTTTTTATTTCCAGAACTATGTTGTGACTGTTTTCTGGGCAGCAGTTTAAGATATGACTTTCAATTAAGCCTGGAAGTTTGAGGCTATGGTTAGTTTCTACAGGGCTGTCTTCCCTATTGCGGAAGAGTTTTGCAAGAAACTTCAGTTCTCAAGAACTAGGTGGAGGCATGGGAGTTTCTTCAATCCCTGCTAATTGCTAAAGCAGTTATTGGTTGGTTGCTAAAGACTTCAGTGAGCAAGGCTGTGGGATTCTGTAAACCATGTAAAACAGCAGCTGCTAACTGGTACCTCTCTCCTGGATCCTGTAGAAACCGAAGGGAAGTGTGAACTCCTTCCAGCTGTTGTTGCCTCTGTGCAGGGGAGAGACTGCCCATCCATCATCCTGCAGGCAGCCGCTGATCATCTTGAGAGCCCAACTTTCTTGGTCTTGTTGGAGAAGGTCGCTGAAATCTTTTTAAGAATTCCAATTTTCAGCATCTTTAAAAAAAAAAAAAGCTCTTTGCTTTGGCCCTGAAAGAAAGAGAAAGGAAGTCTGACAGGTATAGTTAGCCATTAAATCTCCCCATGTGATTGAAGGAGTCAGTAATGCATAGTTTAGTGGAAGTGTTGGCTTGGTGTTTTCCTCCAATTGGCTAATTTCTTTTTTTATGTTTTAAGAGGCTTTTTTAGTTCAAAGAAAACTTTGACCCTGTCAGTGGGACTGAGACCCTTAAATAATGAGAGCTAACATTTATAGAACAAGAGTTAAAGCTTGCCAAGCTCTTTGAGCTTTTATTTCTCTTGATATTTTTTCCCAAAGGAATAAACACAAATATGGGTTTTTAATGGAAATTTAATTTGGTATTTTAATAAAATGTTGACTAATATGTGATTTTAATAAAGTAAAATAATTTTATTTTCATTTTTATTCCATGTTTAGGGTAATAGAATGTGAAACTAAGAGATTTTAGATATTACCTTGTTTAATGCAACTGCCATCTCTTTCATTTTACTGAGGAGGTATATAGAAGGCCAGAAATGTTAAAATGACACTTATTCAAAGGCCACATAGTGAATTCATGGAAGAAGTGAATTTTGATATGAAGTGAAGTTTTAGATATTAAGATCCTTTTTGGTAATTAGAAATTTTCTCTTGTTGAAAAAGCTTCATTTTCAGTCCTTGTCAGAGAGTACCTTTTATCAGAAGTGGCATACAGTGGGCCACCTCTATGCAGCCTATAAAACTGCCAAGTGCAGCCTGATCCAGATTAGAATGTAGTTGGGAATTATTTAATATAATAGATACAAATAAAATCAAGCATAGCTAATTTTAATATGGTTTCTAAGTCAATATGCATCATGAAAGGCATTTTGACATAAAATGCAATAGTCCTCATGTCGATTTTATTTTTTTTTAGCTCTTACTTTGCATTTTAGAATCAGTACTGTGTTTTGATTGCAAGGTAGAAAAGCTTAGGGCTAAAGCAGTGAGGATTAAGTGACTTGCTCAGGGCCTCACAGCTAGCTAGGAAGTTTTTGAGGTCAAATTTGAACCCAGGACCCTTCAGTCTCCAGGCCTGACCCTCATTCCACCCAGCCACTTAGCTTTGCTTTTGACAGCACTGCCTCATTGGATAATTTTATTAGATACATCAGTCTAAGACTAGTGGGACTTTAGCAGCTGGGTGGTGCAGTGGATAGAGTCCTGAGCCAAGAGTTAGGAAGATCCAAGTTTGGCTTTGTCCTCAGATGCTCACTAGCTATATGACCGTGAACAAGTCACTTAACCTCTGCCTCTGTTTCCTCAACTGTAAAATGTCATCTATAATAGGGCATTCCTCCCACAGTTGTGATGATAGAATGAGAATGTTTTTGGAATGCTCAGCCCAGTGGCTGACATGCAGTAGGCACTGCATAGATGCTGTTACTGCTCAGTTGTGTCCAACTCTTCCTTTAATTGACAGACACACTGGAGTGCTTTGCCATTTCCGTCTTCAGTGGATTAGGCAAGGGAGCAGTCAAGTGACCTGCCCAGGGTCTCAAGGCTAGGTCCCAGTGCTCTCTCCCCGGAGCTTGGGCATGATTATGAGCCAATCACGTATTGGAATGAAGCCACAACACAGGAGCTGTAAAGTACCAGATTTTAGTGCCTAAGATCTCACAACAAGCTTAGAGATCCCTTCTCGGGGCCGGGCTTTTATTTATTGCCCCCCCCTTTATTGGTGCCCCCCAGCTGACGACCCTCAACTTTCCTTCTCCGACTCCTTCAACCCCTCACCTGCACCTCCTCTTGGAGAGGCATCTGGGAATGGAGGACCGAGAACTGGCCCCTTTCCACCTCCAAGTGTAGTCAGTTTCCCTCCTGACCTGACGCACACGTGCCCCATCCTAGCGTCCCCGGTGGCGCTCCCGACCTGGGCGGGGGCTGGGGTAGGGTGACTGAGAATGCCTGGGAATCCTCAGCACCTGGGACTGCACTGGTTCCCTTCCCCCTCCCCCCAGGTTTTTCTAGATCCGAGATAATGTATGTAAAGTGCTTTGTCCTTGTTTCTTCTTTGTATTGGGTGGGGAAGCTGCTGGACGCTAATCCTTTCTTAGCTGACTATTTGCATGAAGATAATCAAATAATGGATTTAGGGGAAAGAGATTTGGGTGAGGCTGCTAGTGACTCTGTAGATAGAGTCCTGGAGTTAGGAGAGAAGAATACAGATTCAGTGATAGACACTAGCTGTGTGATCCTGGACCAGTCACTTAACCTCTGTTTGCCTTCATCCTTCCAAGGAGGAAATGGCAAACCACTTCAACCTCTTTGCCAAGAAAAACGCAATGTGGGGTCACGTAGAGTAGGAATTGCCTGGGTGAGGGTAGAGTTTCCTTTTTTTTTTTTCATTGAGGCTCTTTCCAAAGAGTGAAGAAGCCACAGGTTATAAGGCCCACCCATTATTATTAATTTTTTAAACTCTTCCAGCTCAGACTCAATACCAGGAAGAAGAATGGTTAGGGCTAGGCAATGGTACTTAAGGGACTTGCTGAGGGTCACACAGCTAGGAAGTGTCTGAGGTGATATTTGAACCCAGGACCTCCTGTCTCTACACTGAGGCACCTGGCTGCCCCCCCCCCCTTTATTATTTTCTATCCTTTTCTATGGGATGCTCTTATAGGTCCTGGCAATATAAAAAAGGAATTCTTCCTGGCAGTGTTTCCTCTCATACCAGGAGTGTCCAGGTCCCCGTGGAAAATTTAACCGGTGGGCAAACCCCCTGCTTTTGACTGTGATAGAAATACCTGGAACTACATACTTTAGGGGCCTGTCTGTTGTGGAGTAAATCTTCCCCTTTGGAAACTGCTTAGAAAACTTTTTTATTTAGATGATAAAATGACTCTGTGGATAGAGGGCTGGATCTGAGCCCAACACCTACCAGAAATGTGCCTCTGGGCAAATCACTGACCCTCTTTGCCTCAGTTTCCCCAACTGTAAAATGGAGATAATAAAAACACCTACCTTTTAAAAAATATTTTATTTTTCCCCAAACACATGTAAAACAGTTTTTTTAAACAAGCAATTACAATTTTTTTTTAACATGCAGTCCTATAAAACATCGTTTCATATTAGACTTTTGTGGAAGAGATTTTGAAGGGAAAAAAACAGCTGAGAAGAAAGTAGCACCTACCTTGAAGACTGGCTTGAGGATCAGAAGGGATAATATTTGTAAAGTGTACTTTGCCTGGCTGTTATTATGTGTAAGGCCAGTGCAGGGTGCAGGGATGAGCGATGAGCCGGAGGCTATGTTGATTAAGGCTTTGGGTGGGCTTTGTGACCCTCATGGACACTTGTTCAGAACACCTTTGTCAAATTATAACTGATGTACATTGTTCTTTTGTTACATGCATGGGAATTTTAAAGGCACAGATAGGTTAAGTCGCTTGTGTAAGGTCATGAAGCAAGGAAGTTCAGAGACACCTTAATGCCAGTTGTTTATTTTACTAATATTCTTCAGGCTCTTTAGAAGGCAGAGTTTTCTAGCTTGTTATAGTTAATTTCTCCTTAACAATGGGGATGAAATCGTATGAATGTTTAAGTTTTTACATGTATCAGCTTTTCTACTGTGTACCTTTTGCTAAGGAGCCTTAGGGGGGAAAAATAGCTTATGCCCTCTCTTGATGTAGTCTAATGTGGTAGATAATGTGTGTATAAATCAGTATTTGCAAGATGGTCAGCTAGGTGGTACAGCAGATAGAGGTCCTGAAATCATTACAGTTCATCTTTCTGAGTTCAAACCTAGTCTCAGACACTGTTCTAACTGGTTGACCCCTGGGGAGTTCATTTTACCCTGTTTGCCTCAGTTTCCTCATCTGTAAAATGAGCTAGAGAAGGAAATTGCAGACAGTCCAGTATCTTTGCCAACAGTAACCCAGATGGAGTCATGAAGACCCTGCAAGTGCAAGTGAAGGCAGGGGCAGAGAAAGAAACCTTTTGGAAGAGGTTGCCCTTGGACTGAAGCCAGGGATTCTGAGAATCTCCTTCCTTTTTGGTTAAGGTTGATAGATCCCCCTTTTTTCCAAGGCCCATCCCTTCACCCTTGGCCTTGATTCATTAATTATCTGCTTTCCCCTCTCATACATATTTAATCTTTTCTTCTCTACCCATTCCTTTGCTCTAGTGCCTCTAGTCATTAGTCTCTCCAAACCAAAAAACAAGCTTTTTTTCAGCCCCCAAGCTCCCCATTTTTTTCTTCTCTTTCACCATCAGAATTCTTGAAAAGTAGTCTGTAACTCAGCTTCCTTTCATTCCACTTTTTCCATATTTCCTTCCCATTTAACATTTTTCTTTCTCCTTACATTCCTCAGTTCTGTCATTACCTTCCTCCGTTATTTCTTTAAATTTCCTATCCTTGATAATTTCATTTTCTCTCATGGCTTCAACTATTACTTCTGTGTGGAGGAATATCAACTGTTTTTTCTAGTCTTGCCCATCACACGCTTATGCTAGGTTCGTGTTTTCAGCTCTTAGCTGGATTTCTCTTACTTTTTAAACTCTTACCTTCCCTCTTAAAAGCAATACTAGTTCTATGGCAGAGAAGCAGTAAGGGCTAGGCTATGGGGATGAAGGGACTTAACCAGGGTCACACAGCTAGGAAGTGTCTGAAGTCAAATTTGAGCTCAGGACCTTTATCTCTTGGCCTAACTCTCAATCCCCTGAAACACCCAGCTGCCCCCAATTTCTCCACTTCTAAGTCTTTTGGTCTTTCAAATTTCTAAACCATGTTTAATAATGCCTTATATCCAAAACTCCCTAATGACTCCATTATTCTCTCTGTCCTGAAGTGATCCTTTTCAGGGCAGCTAAGTACCAGAGGCCTGGAAACAGGATGACCTGGTTTCAAATGTAGATTCTTTACTTCTATCGGTGGGACCCTGAGCAACTCACCTACTCTGATTGCCCAGCCTTAGCTGCTTTTCTGTCTTAGAATGGATACCAGGTGGAGAGTGATTTGAAATTACACCCAGAGAGTTAAAACACTAGGTCTGTTTCCCAAGGAGATCAGGGAAAAAGGAAAAGAACCTTTATCTTCCAGAATAATTTAGAGCAGCTTTTGTTGTGCTGGCAAAGAACTTAAATTGAGGGGATGCCCATCAGTTGGGGAATGGCTAAACAAAATGTGGTATGTATGATTGTGATAAAATACTGCTGAGCCCTAAGAAACAGTGAGCAGGCTAATTTAAAAAACTTGGAATGAACTGCATAGGATAACGAATGGCGAAATCACAACTGTAAATTTAATACTTGTGAATGTGGCCTCCAGGGAATGGACTGAAAAATGGAAACGTGAAAGACATAATTTCTAGATACATATCCATCTTTCAGATGATGCCTTTTGTGATGTGGGAAGGGAGGTAATTACAAGATGAGATACTTGTAAATACATTCTATCTAAGTAAGAGTTTAAAAGAAATTGGTCCTTTCTTGCAAATTGTGAGGTTGAATTAATATTTCAGGAATTCTGTATTTTCCCTGAAACTCCAAACTTGTACTTGTACCCAGTCTTCAAGCATCTTTCTCTTTCTCCGTAGTTCCTTAAAGATGACCTCCAGGTTCACTGGTTGTTTCAAAGTTCTTTAGTACTCTGAGAAATGAGTGCATCAGGTCCAGGGGCCTGGAACTCCTCATTTATAGCATCTAGGGCCTTGCTTACTATTTCTTTGTTCTCTTGGCCTTTAAATCTTCCTAAATGTGTTCATCTTTTGTCAATCTGAAGAACATTCTCTTTAATTCAAAAGAGAGAAGAGTTAAGTATTTCAGCTTTTATATTCTTTCACCTTATTCAGATTATGCAGAAATAGGCCATAAAGGGGTCCAGTGGATAGAGCTGTGAGGCTTGGAGTCAGGAAGACTGGAGGTCAAATCCATCCTCAGAGACTACTTTTGCTGTGTGACCCTGGGCAGGTCACTTATCCCCTCCTGCCTCAGTTTCCTCATCTCAAAAAATGGGAATAATAGCACTAACTTTCCAGTTTTGCTAGGAGAATTAAATGAGATAGTACTTGTAAAGCAAAGTGCTATGTAAATATAAGCTATTATTATTTTCCCCTTGATTTCAAATACATGTACAGAGCCCTTTTCAGTTCCAGTTCATTCCTAGCTTCACTAGATTTATTCTGAATTTTTAGCCTTTTAAATATTCTTCTTTCCTCCTCTTTAAAAAACACTTAAGGGGGGCAGCTAGGTGACTCAGTGGATTGAAGCCAGGTCCAGAGATACAAAATTCTGGGTTCAAATGTGATCTCATATATCTGGACAAGTCACTTAACCTCCATTGCCTAGCCCTTTCCACTCTTCTGCCTTGAAACCAATACACAGTATTGGTTCTAAGATGGAAGGCTTTTTTTAAAATTAGGTTTTTACTGCTATCTTTTTTTTTTTTATATCATCTTTTCCAGATATATCCTGTTTTTTCTCTCTTGGTGAAAAAGTGAGTTTAGCAAAACTGAGACTGACAGTATAAGCAAAGTTCCACACTCATAGAAATAATATTAATAATAGTAACAATAGTCAGCATTTATATAGAGCTATAGAGTTAGCATTTCTATAGAGCATTTAGATAGATGCCTAGGATCACAGAGCTGGGAAGTGTCTGTGGCCAGAACTGAACTCAAGCCTTCCTGACTCCAAGACCAGCTCTCTATCCACTGAGTCACCTAGCTGTTCCCTCTATAGAGCTTTAAGGTTTATAAAGCTCTTGACAAATATTATCTCATTTTATTTTCATAACTCTGGGACATAGGTACTATTATCTTCATTTCATAGATGAGGAAACAAGGCAGGTCATGTTGTTGTGCAGTCCTTTTTCAGTTGTTTTCTCTATTCTTCCTGACCCTATTTGGGGTTTTCTTAGAGAAGATACCGGAGTGGTTTTCCATTTTCTTCTCCAGCACATTTTATGGATGAGGAAACTGAGGCATATAGGATTAAGTGACTTGCCCAGGGTCATATAGCTAGTAACTACTGTGGCCATATATGAACTCTATGAGTCTTTCTGGCTTCAGGGCTGCCATTCTTGGCTACTTTACCATACTACTGCCTGGTTAAATGGCCATAGTCCTTTTCTTTTGCCTTCTTGTTTGGTCCAAATGTAATCATTTTAAGACACTATTTTAAAATTTCTGTGCCACCCGTTAATGATTATGTAGCTTCCCTTTCATCTTTTGTATAAATCATTTAAAAATTTAAAAATCAGACCATCTTGGCCTCTTTAGATATGTAGCCTCCTTTTTCTCTATTGGCCTCATTTACAGATTTACAGATTAAAAAAATAAAACAATTGTTTTTGTAATTTCATTGGTGTAAGGAATCCCCAATATGGAAATTCTCTCCATCAATGCAAATTATCAATAATTAAAAAAATTTTGAACTTTTATTTTCTGTCTTAGAATCAATACTATATATGGATTCTAAATGAGAAGAGTGGTATGAGTTAGGCAATGGGGGTTATGTGATTTACCCAGGGTCACACAGCTAGTATGTATGTGAGGTTAAATTTGAACCCAGGACTGCCTGTCTGTAGGCCTGGCTCCCTATCCACTGAGAAACCCAGCTGCCCACTGAAACTGGCAACAATTTTTCTAGGTACAGTCTTATAGATTGCATCTTCAAGGTTCCCTCTATCCACTGCACCCCTCTGCCTTTCATTTACAATGATATCATTAAAATTTCATCTTTACGGGCTTTAGCTCCTTTTATGCCTTTGAGTCAATAGTGTCAAATTGAAATAGAAAAGAGTGGAAGAGGCACCTAAACCAAGGATCCTAATTTCAGAGGTGTAAATGCTCACACTGAAAATTTAATAGTCACTTGTTTAAGCTGTCTCCAAATAATACCTCTGAATCCCACTTATTGACATTATCTTTGTTTTAATTTATTTTGTTAAATAGCTCCCAATTACATTTTGATGATTTCCCTGGCTTCCTTTAATTCCCAACTAAAATTCCACCCTCCATAGGAAGCCTTACTTAAATTCAGTAAATTAATTCTTCATTTCTGTGCTTTCCTTATTTTATTTCCCCTTTAAAACTTGCTTTGTATATATTTGTTTGCATTTTTATCTCACCTATTAGCCTGTAAGCTCTTTGAAGGTAGAGCTTGGCTTGACTTTTTCCTTTAAAAAAAAAATTATTCCAAGCTTTTAGCACATGGCCTGGCATATCACAAGTCCTAAAGACATGTTTATATTTTATTTTTTAAAAATTCTTCCATAGTTACATGGTTCTTGTTGTTTCCCTCTCTTCCCTCCCCCTTCCTGGTGTTGACAAGCAATTTCAATGGAGTATCCATATATTATCACTCAAATCCTATTTCCACATTATTCGCTTTTGTAATCTTTTAAAAACCAAACCCTAAATCATATATCCATATTAGCAAGTGATAAATCATGTTTTTCTTCTGCGTTTCTACTCCCACAGTTCCTTCTCTGGCTGTGGATAGCATTTTTTCCCCTCATAAGTCCCTCAGAATTGTCCTGGATCATTACATGGCTGTTAGTGGCAAATTCTATTACATTTCATCATCCCAGAATATTTCAGTCTTTGTGTACAATGTTCTTCTGGTTCTGCTCGTTTACTCTGCATCAGTTCATGGAGGTCTTCCCTATTCTTATAGAAATCAAGCAGTTCATCATTCCTTATCCCATCCCCATCATATACCACAGTTTGTTCAGTCATTCTCCATTTGAAGGACACTCCTTCATTTTCCATTTTTTCATCACCATGAAAAGCACAGATATAAATATTTTTGTATGAATAGATCCTTTCCCATTTTAAAAAATCTCATTGGGATACAAACCCAGTAGTGGTATTACTGCATCAGTGGGCATGCATTCTTTTAAAGCTCAGGGCATGTTTATTGAGTTGCCTTTGGTTCAGCTGCTCTGTATACAGGCCCTGTGTTTGGCATAGCCTCAACAAATGGGGCATCCTTCCTGATGCCTCCTCCCTACACTTTTTTATGTCTCTCTGTCTCCATCTGTCTCTCCCCTCTCCATCTCTCTCTCTCTTCCTCTTCCTCTCCCTTTCTCCCTCTCCTGCCATGGTCCCTTCCCGCCCAGGCTCCATCTCTCCCACCTGAGTGGCTCATCCCTCCTTATTGGCCATAATTAAGGCCAGAGTCGCAGCTCCTTCCTCCCTTCCTTAGCCTCTGGAGAGATGGAGCTGTCAGAGAGGCAGGTTGGGAATTTATGAGATGCTCTATTTAAGGGAATGAGAGACTTCTGGCAGATGTTTGGCTAGTATGGGACGAGTCTCTCATTCATTTGACAAACAATTATTTGTGGGACCAGGTGCTGGGAGAGATAGAAACCTAACTAAACAGTCCTTGACACCCATTGCTGGAATGATGATGACTGACATTTAGGGAGGGCCCCAGGCTTTATGAAGTGTTTTATGGAAATAACTCAGTGGCAGATCACAGGCATCCCATCAGGTGGGTGATGATATTGTTCAAGTCATTTTTCATTTGCTTCTGATTCTTCATGGCGTCTTTTGGGGTTTTCTCAGCAATAATACTGGACTGGTTTGCCATTTCTTTCTCTGGCTCATTTTACAGATGAGGAAATTGAGGCAAACTGGGTTAAGTTATTTGTCCAGGATCACCCAGCTAGTAAGTGTCAGAGGCCTGAATGGAGCTCACAAAGATAAACCTACCTGACTCCAGGTCTGACACACTATCCATTGTGCCACCTAGCTTCCCATGAGGTAGATAGGACAGGTTTTATGATTCTAATTTTTGTAAGTGAGGAAGTAGGTTAAAAGCAGTGAAAGGACTTGTCTAAGGTAACACAAGGCAGACATAGGTCCTCTGACTCCAAACTCAGTGCTTAACCACAGTGGCATCCTTATGCCTTCCCTTTGTATCCCTTTGGTGATTTGAATTGGTGAATTTGAAATTCCTCTCTTCCAGCTGGCCTGGGAAGACTGTTCTCATGGTGATGTCAGTTTTATTTCTTGCTTATACACATTCAAATGCTTTCTATCATGCTTCTCTGCCTCCTTCACCTCCCCACTATCAGCATTTTGGATTTCCCTCCAGGTAAATGACTTATTGATAAATAAAAGAGGCTGCTTATGATAAAAAGAGGCTGCTTATGAATTTTTAATATTTAAAATTAAATATGCTTTTCCATGACCATGTTCTAATTGTGAGGCTTCTCCTACTAAGTCTCTTTGATATCTGAGATTTATTTCCTTGTATTTAAAATTTCAGGTTACTCTCAACCCCCCCTCCCCCCCATATTATATACTGTATACATTGGTATATGCAGCTTCAGGCCATAAGTAGAATCCCTGCCTCCCTCCTCACTTATTTCTAGTTGTGAGTTACTCAGTACTATTGTTCTTTATCATTCCTGACCTGCTCTCCTACTCTTTGCCATTTTGTCCATTTCTTTGTGTATTTGTCTTCCCTTCATTCTCAGCTGAAAAACCTTGTCTGCTTGACACATCTCCGGTTATACTTGTTTTGATTTAGCCTACCTGTACCTGTGTTCTTTAGATCATTGTATTTTCTTAAACTTTCTTTCCCAATTACTCCTAGTATGCAAGGTGATTCATTTCTGAATAATACTTCTAAACCAGCATATGTACATTGACTTGTTATTCTTAAAGCTTACTTTGAATAAAATTAGAATCTATAATTAGGATAGTATATTAGAGAATTTATGGATTTATCTTGTTAAAGATCTGCTTAATTTCATAGTATCAATTATTATACAGAGAATTATTAAATAAGGTTGACATTTTGGCTTACACTTGCTTATTTGTTATTGGATTGTGGGCTTAACTGTTGCCATTCAGTCCTTTTAGCCATGTACAACTCTTCATGACCCTGTTTGGGGTTTTCTTGGCAGATACTGGAATAATTTGCCAGTTCCTTCTTAGGAACATTTTACAGATGAGGAAACTAAGGCCAGCAGGGTTTAGTGATTTGCCCATGATCAGACAGCCAGTAAGTATCTGAAGTGACTTCCCACTGAGCCACCCACTTGCTTATTTGAGTGCCAAGCTCATGTGATCAAGGTCCCTGAATGGCTGTCATTCTTCTTTGCCCAATCCAGACAAGTTAGTGCACAGCAGAGGTTGCAAGTAAAGGAGCAAACTTGCTGTTGACCCTTGATGATGTCTTTAGCACAAATCTAGCATCACTTCTAAAAAAAAAAACATTCAAAGTGTGCCATTCTGAAGGTGTGCCATTCCCTTTTATGGGTACTGCATGACTTCAATTTTGAAATGCCTTAAGAACCAGTCAGGTGGTTTTTTAAAAATTTCAGATAATAATAACTAGCATCTATGTAACATTTTAAGCTTTGCAAAATGCTTTGTTAAACAGTTTGTTTTATTCATTTTAGTGAGTCACAGATTCCCAGAATTGGAAGGAATGCTAAGTAAGGGTCATCTAACCCAACATAACATCTCTTTCAGGAATCTCACCTAAAGCCTCTCTAGTCACCCACTCTGTGCTTGGGCATTTCTATTGATTAGGAGCTTTCTACTTCACAAAAGAACACATGGCATTTTTGGATAACTCTAATTGTTTTTTAAAAAATCATTTCTAAATTGAACTGCTTTCTTCCTAACTGGGCTCCAAAGAATTCTTGTTATTTCTTTTCTTTTTCTTTTTTTAAAAGGCAATGGGGGTTAAGTGACTTGCCCAGGGTCACATAGCTGGGAAGTTCTTGCTATTTCTGAGTATCTATATCTGAGTGCATTAAAAGACAACATTTTATCTCCATGTGAATGGTCAGAAAAATGTTTTGTTGCCTCTGAAGATGAGGATGAAATGCTTCACTGGCTTCAAGAGGTTAGAACAATGGCTTTTTAGTATCCAGTAGTCACAAGTCTTTATGTATTTTTTTTTTCCTAATAGAGGAAAAGCTTTTTGGGTAGTCCAAACCTTAGAGGAAACAGTAATGCCACTTTAGAAAATTTGAAAATATTTCCCAGTTGAAAAATGCAAACCTTATTTTATGTCCTGAATTTTGAATAGTTCCTGGGATATGCCTTCATTTTCATTCATTGACATTGTCAGGTGAATGGGGGTGAAGTGGGCCACTAATTAAGAAGCTGAGAACTCCAGGGTAGGGGATCCTTGTGTTCTGGCTCTGTTAATGACTTGCACTCTTGCTCAAGTTCAGATCATTAGATTGCCAATGGGTAGGAGAGACAGAAAACAAGTAAGTGGTAATATTTAGTCTTTTCTCAGATTTTAGTTTTCAATTGTTTGTCAATTTTTATATTAAGCATTAGAATATTTCTTGCTTAAATACCATGTAATGGTCCTTCATGGAATATTTGCAAGTTTTTCAAAATCTGTAAGATCTGTAGAATTTTCTTTGACTTCTTCCCTTCAGTATTCCATCCATTGCCTTCTGCCCTCACTCAATATGTTTTTTCCCCCTTACTCTTCACACATCTAAGAATGGAAATACTTGCCTGTGATAAAATACATTCAACGATTCAACCACAAAAAAAGATTTATAAGAAAAGCAAATTAAAAGAGAAAAATATTGTGATACAGTGGGTAGAGTTTTGGACTTGGGGTGAGGAAGTTGTGAGTTACAATCATTCCTCCAACACTGGTTGTGTGACTTTGGGCAAGACATTTAAGTTCAAGGTCTCAGTTTTCTGATCTGTAAAATGGGGATTAATCAGAGTAGCCACCTTATAGGTTTGTTATGAGCATCAAATAAAATAAAATGTATACCGTAAACCTCAATGTTCTAGAAAGCTATAGTTATTATTACTAAATGTGAAGTAGGGTTTGAGTTTTAAGGGCCATGAAGGTTTATTGCTTGATTAGACATAAGACTATGACAAATGGTTGCTTCAAGGGTAATTCTTGCTTTCATGGCATTTCTAGGACATGATGCTGAATGGGCCTGTTTTGGCTTATTTGTCTTTTAAAACCCTTGATTTTGGCTAGACTTAATTTACTTCTTTCAAAAAAAATATGGGCAGCTAGGTGGCTCAGTGGATAGAGAGCCAGGCCTAAAATGCAGAAGAAAAATATATGAATTATTACCTGTTTATTTAGGGTTTGGGGTTTAAAAGATTACTCTTACAAAAATGAATAATATGGAAATAGGTTTTGAGTGTATGTATATGTAATATTTGTAAAACCCAGTGGAATTGCTTGTCAGCTCCGTGAGGGGGGGTGGGAAGAGGGAAAGGGAGAGAACATGAATCATGTAACCATGGGAAAATATTTTAAAATAAAAATAAAATAAATTAAAAAATAAAGTCTGTCAGTTAGCATTAATTAAGCGCCTTCTATGTGCCAGCCACCATACCTTCCAAATCTAAGATTCTCACTGCAATAAAATTCCTGCAAAGTATAGATCCATATCTTCCATTTTGCTGCTAAAATATTGCCATGATTCTACAAGTTGGAATAGATTGTCTTACAAAACTTCTTAAAGGATTTTTAAAATTTCCTTTTAACTAAAAACAAAGAGGAAAGGTGTAAAAGGGAGATTTTCTTAGATTTTATGTAGTAGAAATAAGATGAAATGTGTATGTCTCTACCCTGGGCACCCTTTAGCTTATGCTATTATAAAAAATTAAAACCTATATTTTATAAAACTAATTTTTGCCTTCCTAGTATCTTTTGGGAGGTTGACAATGAGTACCTTATATCTTAGGAAATATTTCTAATAAGTTGGATCAAAATGAATAAGAAATAATTACCATAGTTGCTACTAACATGATGTGAAGTAAAATCTTAGAAACAAAGCGAATTCTACAGTTAGGTGGCACTGTTCCCTTTTTCTTATCATAGCTTTGACTAAGCCTATTTAAACTACAATAGGATGAGGTTTAGCCCTTTCAGATTCGGTATGGTCAAAGGGACTGGTAAAAAAGGAAAATTAAGAACCCTAGATTACCTCTTGTTTCCATGATACTATCCCTCTGTACTTATTCTTGGCTACTAGGGATGGGGAGTGATTAGATTTTGTTTGGACAGCTTATTTTTGGGGGAATATGGGTGTCAAGCTTTCACTCTTAACAGTTCTACTAAAATCAGTAAACACTGAGTGCCTACTATGTGCAAAGCTACTAGACCCTGAGGCAATAAAGAAAAAGAAAAAACATGCACCTATCTCCCTGGGAGTTTTTAATCAAATTATGCTAGGAGGGAGAAGGCAGTTGTGTGGCACAATGAATAGAACACCAGGGAGTCAATTTAAACTGAGTTTAAATTTGGTCTCAGATACTTACTAGCTGTGGGACACTTAATTCTGTTTGCCTCAGTTTCTTTATTTATAAAAGGAATTGGAAAACCACACCAATATCTCTGCCAAGAAAATCCCAGATGGAGTCACAATGAGTCTGAAATGACTGATGGTCAGTAGTGTAGTGTGAACAGTAATGAGAAGAGATCAGGTCTTAGACTACTGGTTAAATTGGGAATGCAAACTTGGGGACAGGTGTGATTGAGGTTGTGGAACTAATGGCATTCAGGGGAATGCTGGACAGAGCTCAAACAGGAGATTGTTAAATTTTCAGTGTTTACACCTTGGAAATTGGCAAATGCTTCCTATCAGGGCTTGATTGATTGTTTTCTTCATTAGATAAACTTTAAAAGGAATGGTGAAAATTTCAATGCAGATGAAGCATAAAAACATATTGTATCTGCACCCCCCTAGCTAGTTGTTATGTATTTTCTAGCTCACACCTGCATATAAAATATACTTTGATAAGTGATTATCATTATGTCTTATCTCTTGGTACAAGTCTTCTATTTCTCTAATTCTCCTCAATAGAATGCCATTCCTCTTCTATATTACACATATTTTGTTCAGGGGGCAGCTAGTTAGCTTAGTGGATTGAGATCTAGGCCTAGAGAAAGGAGGTCCCGAGTTCAAATGTGCCTTCAGACACTTCCTAGCCTGTGTGTAATTATTGGCAAAAAAATCACTTAACCGCCAGTGCCTTGTCTAAGAGGAAGGAAAGTGTTAATTTTTTTAAGAATTCAGATATTCCTCAACCTATGGTAACAGCCTTTATTTCCAGTTATGTTGCTATGAATATTTTGGTAGCCTTTCTATCTTTAACCTCTTTGGGAATACAGGTGGGTTTCTTGCTCAGATTTATGAATAGCAGGGTGCCTTGGCAAGCACCTATAAATCCCAACTATGAGGGAGGCAGAGACTCAGGCTGGGGAGCTCTGGAGTTCTTAGCTGCAGTGTGTTGTGCTGATCAGGTATCTGAACGTTAATAAGTAGGCTAGGCATTAGTGTGGTGAGCCCCTGGGAGGGTGTGTGTGTGTGTGTTTTGGTGGGAAGGACTGAACAAACCCAGGTCAAAATGGAGCTGGTCAAAGCTTCCATGCTAGATAGTCATGGAGATCAAGGACCCATGACTACCATCCTAACTTAGAAAGGGAGATGGAGGATTTTTTTTTTTTTAAGGTATGAGTAGTTTGGTTACTTCTCACATAATTCCAAATTGTCTGTCAGAACAGGTGGTCCAATTCACAGTTCCACAAACAGTGTGTTAATGTGCCTGTCTTCCCACAGCTCCTCCAACATTGACTATTTCCTTTATTAAAAATAGTCTTTGCTATTGTCTGCAGGATAAAATGTAAACTCTGCTATTTAGTATTTAAAGCTCCTTTCAGCTCGGCTCCAGGCTATCTTTCCAGGCTGATGACACATATTTCTTTTGGGCACTGAGTGCTCCAGCCAAACTCACTTTACTGCATTTCATCTTTTACCTCCTTGCCTTTGTCCAGACTGTCCACCATTTACGTAATGTTTTCTGTCTTCTATTCTGGGAACTCTTAATTTCTTTCAAGGCTTTAGTTCAAATGCTAGGTCTTCAAGAAACCTTTCCTGATTTCTTCTAGTTGTTATTGGCCCTCTACTTATCACATTGTATAGATTATTTACTTATCTGTAAACATATTGAATTCCCCTTCCCCTTAGCAGAAATTAAGTTGTCAAGGCAGGGACTGATTTTGCTTTTTTATTTGTGATGTGCTCTTCTATATTTTAATTGCATATCTCTTTGGAGTTTATTATAGCGTTTTTAAGGCAGTGACATCATACTGAAAAAGAAATGGGGGTCACTAAACCATACAAAAGGATTCCTGGAGGTTTCATATTGACATAGAAAATAATATGTTTATAAATGTATTTTGGAAAATTAATACACATCAATACAACAAAGTCAGATAAGAACTATATTTTAATCTGGTTTGGGCTGCACTTTGGAGTGCATAGTTTATGAGTTTGATGCTTTTGGTGTAGAGCACATGATGCTAGCCTAGAACTAATTTCTGCCAAGATACTTTTAAATTTTTCTTAGCACTTCTTTTGCCAGGAAGTGTTCTGTCCCTGGGTTTATTGAATGGGGCTGATGTTGCTTACCCCATCTTTTCCTTAATTGAATAATAAATTTTTCTTTTAAGAGAACTATGCCCAGCTTCAAGATTCTTCTTATGAGACAGCCTTTGGTAAGACCCTTTCCCATAACTATTTAAAAGATGCATCAATTTAGGTTCAAAATAATCCATCTTCATTTATTTTAAGATTCAAAATTACTTTATTGATCTTCAGTTTGTTGGAGAGTGGAAGGTTTTAAACACTGGTGGAGTAATACATTTGTTGATACACATGTAATGGTATTATAATTTTAGGAGTTTAGTCTTGCATCTTAAATTAACTTTGGAAAATCAGTAACTTTACAGTATCTTGCTCCAAATTAATATAAAAATCAGTGTGATCTGCTGGTTTCTAACTGTTACAGAATTGAAAATTCATTTTGAAGAATTCAGGAGTAATTTAACTTATTTTTAGAATCATTTATTACCTCAATACTACTATTGCTAATTATTTTTGAGACTAATCAAAATGAATACACGAAAATACTGCAATGTGAATTTTTTGGAACCAGGACCAAAATTCAGTTGCGAATTTAAGCATATGTAACAAATTTTGTTAAACATATGCTATTTAAAATTGTAATTAAAAGAAATAGTAGAATTAAATTTAATTAAAAGTTAATTAATTTGAAATTAATAGTGGAATTAAGTAAAAGAAACTTGAAGTCTCTTCCCTCATGCGACATGAATGTAGTAGAGGATATGGCCTTCTGTTCTTGAAGGCTGTATTGGAGCAAGAACTATTTAATTCTACTGAGTTGGCAAGGCTTTCAGGGCCTGGGGGAGCTAGGTTATCTAAGGACCAGAAACCATATTGGCTTCAGTATGATGACCTTTTTGATTGGAACCAAATGTTCTACTAAGGGTTCAGTGGAGGGCCTAAGTACCCTGATAGAATCATAGATAAAACTTTATCTAGTGCCTTCTATGTGCCAGATATTGTGCTAGATTTAGTTTTGAAATCTAGTTTTTGTTTTCATGCCCTTGGGCTGAACTCAGAACTTGTTGCTGTGCATAACAATGGTGATGGAACATTTGCTCAGTCATCATTCATATCACACACCCTGACTGTCTTCCAAGGTTCTGCCTTAGTGCTTTTTTTCCTTTTCTTCCTTTAAAAATTTTAAAAAAACCCATTTTCTGTTTTGAATCAGTACTAAGTATTAGTTCCAAGGCTGAAGAGGCATAAGGGCTAGGCAATTGGTGTTAAGGGTCATAAATCTAGGTAGTATCAGAGCCTAGATTTGCTTGGTTCTTATTCCACTGAGCCACTTAACTGCCCTTTTCTTTTTTTCTTTACACTTTCTCTTGGTGATTTACTTAGTTCCATGTGTATGACTTTCTTTAAAGATACCTCCTAGATCTATCGAGTTTTAGTTTCTCTTCCAAGGTCCAGGCTGGTACCATCACTATTTTCACCTGGATTCTCTGTAGACATCTCAATTAAATGTCCAAAAAGGAATTCATTATCTTTATATCTTCTATCCATACCTCTTCCAAGTTTATAGAGATCCCCATTTTCTTTCCAGTCACTAAGGTTGCCCACCTTGCTCTCATCCTTGATGCTTTGTTCTTATTCTTTCTTCCTATCCAGTAAATTGCCAGATCCTGTTTCTAACTCCAAAGTATCTTTTGTATTTGCCCCCTTAATTCCATTCACTGAACTACTGCTCTTATAAGATTCTCTTGTACTGTTGCATCAGCCTCTTTAATGGGTCCCCCAGCCTCAAGTTCCTCCCAAGTTGGTTTAAGCCAACAATTAGTGGTCAAAGTGAATTTCCTCAAGCACTGGTCCCATCCTATACTATATGGCCTCATGATACATCATTCTCCACAGTACAATTTAGTGGCACTCCTCTACTGTGCCATCCCCATACCTTTACACTGACTGTGGGGTGTATAGGATGTTCTGGGAGAACTGGGACCTCTGGGGTGAGGGCTTTCTGAGCCTTTTCAGAACTGTTCATCTGCCTTTGGGGTCCACTTTTCACTGAGCTCTCACCTCTAAGCTGTAGCCTGGGCAGTTGCCAGACCCAAATAAAATAATCTCAGCAGACAGATAAACTAGGGGGAGGGAAACTGACAGGTCTCTAGCCCATGTTTGTCCTAGACCTCCCCTGGCAGAAGGGGCAGATGAGAACAATTTGTTTCAAGGACTGATGCAGGTGATGAAGAGCTCTTAGAGGTTAGTCAGATGCCAGAGATGCGAAGCTCACCCACTTTGCATCTATCTCAGGTTATCATTAGCTATCTTGATTTTTGTCTTGCCACATTGACAACTGGAAGAGAGAGGCCGATGACTTTGTGCAACCACCCTCACTTAAATTCAATTCATGCACAAATAAAGATAACACCCTATGATGTCATTGGCCCTCTGAAAATGAAGGATGAAATGACTATGAATGGCAATGCCAGATTACTCAGAGGCCCCTGGGGGAAGAAATGGGCAGAGGATCAGGGTAGCCAGTCTTCAAAGATTTAATGATTGTCACTGGAAAAGAGACTCGATTTGTTCTGCTTATGAATGTGTGAAACTTACAGAGAGGCAGATTTTGATTTGATATAAGGGAAAACAATCACAATTAATTACCAAAAATTTGAACTGCCACTTTCTTTGTAGTAGAGAGTCTTTGTAGTAGGGGTTGCAAGATTCATTTGGAGGGATGCTGTAGTTGAGATTTATGCTTCATGTGGGTGTGGGATCATTCCTTTGTTCAGTGTCCACTGTGCCCAGGACTACTCAAGGGAATGAGAGTGATAAAAGTTTAGGTAAAGTATGGATACTGCCATCCAGGTCCTTGTTATAGATCAGAGGGGAATCAGTCAACAAATATTTATTAAGGGCGTACAATGTATCAGGAATTCTGAGCTAAGGGTTGAAGATACATTAAAAAAAGAAAAATAGTTGCTGCTTTGGAGAAGCTTATATCCTAAAAGATAAGACTTTATACATGTACAGGAACATTTAGAGGTATATATGTGTGTGTGCTTATATAGATATGTATATGGTACATATAAGATTTGAGTCTGAGAGTTTAGAAGGAAGAGCATTCTAAAATTGGAGTAAACCAATGTGCAAGGCTAGAAGAGCAAATGGGCAGTAGAGCTTAACTGGAGAATATTATGCTTAAAGACTAGGAAGATAGGAATGTGCCAGTTTGTAAAAAAACCTTACATGATAGATCAGTTTGTATGTAAGGTCTGTGTATTGTCTCTATTGCCCATCTGGGTTATATGTGTGGATATGTGCGCACACACGCACACACACACACAGGTGACTCACCTGGAGAAATGAATGGATGGGGTCTCTTCTCCCTCATTCGTTGGGACACTTTGATTTTTGCCTAGAGGACTAGGAAGAATCCGCAAGAATGACTGCTCTACTCTTCTCAGTGAGAGAAGAAGTGAGTTTGAATTTTATCCATTTGATATCATAACTATTGTTAATCTCAGGGAAAATAATTTTTAGACTCAAGTTGCACTGTATGCTATTCTTTAATAAAGAAGCAGTGCCCTAAGCTATATCTGAAGGTTTACTTCTTTTCTCCTCTGCTGCCATTTACACAAAGACTATCTATCACACATAGTGAATTCCAAGGGAACCTATTCATTCAACACTGAAGGGAGAAAACAAGAATCTCTCTTCTTCCAAGCTTTTAAAAACTGTCATTCTTTTTTTTTTTAAACCCTTACCTTCTGTCTTGGAGTCAATACTGTGTATTGGCTCCAAGGCAGAAGAGTGGTAAGGGTAGGCAATGGGGGTCAAGTGACTTGCCCAGAGTCACACAGCTGGGAAGTGTCTGAGGCCAGATTTGAACCTAGGACCTCCCGTCTCTAGGCCTGGCTCTCAATCCACTGAGCTACCCAGCTGCCCCCAAAAACTGTCATTCTTGAAAGTCCAGGCTATCAAGTAATCATTCTTTCCATCATTGGGGAGATTCTTATGCAAATATGAGGCTTAAGATGCAGGTTATATAATTGGTCCTCAAATTAATAGAAAACCACTAGAATTAAGTGGCTTATTACACTTTAGGAAAATAAGTTTGGATAAGTGATTCAGACAGGGCAAAACAAATGTAGATAACTGATACAGAAATATTGGATAATAATGTTTTAGAGAAATACAAAACAATCATCTGTCAAGTGCAGTTGAAAATATCTGAAAAGAAATTTATTTTCATTCTGTATTTAACAACACTAAATAAAATGAGCATTAGCATATACATAGCAAAACAGAAAAAATGGATTGTACATGAAACTGCATCTTGAATGTGAACAGCTTGCTTTTAAAGTATACATTTATAAGTATGAGAGTAAAAAAGTTAATTCAACATGTTAACTTTCAAATTTGTGTCACTTACTTGTATATTTTTCTGCATATTAAAAAAAATGTTTCAATGGACTCCTTTTTTACAGGTTTTTTTTGGGGGGTTTTCCTGTCCTTAGCCCTGCTCCTGTATCACAACCCCACAAAAGAAAAACAGAATCCAGGTAACAAATAAATAATATATATAGTCAAGTAAAACAAATCCACACATTGTCCATTTCTGAAAATATACTTTATTGTGAATTTCAGACCCATCTCCTCTCTGTCAGTGTATGGGGTGAGGTGCCTTATCATCATACTCTGAAATCATGTTAATCATTTTACTGATTAGAGTTTTCAAGTTGTTTTTATTTACAGTGTTGTATATATTCTCTTGGTTCTGCTTGTCTTATTCAGCAATAGTTCACACATATCCTATTTCTTATAGCATAGTAATACATTCATATACCATAATTTGTTCAGCCATTCTTCAATTGACTGGTGCCTCCTTAATTTACAATTCTTTGTTTTAATAGCCAAAAAAATCTTTGCAAAAGAGCTTTTAAAATATGTGTATATGATTCTTTTTCTACTTGCCTTGATTTCTTTGGAAAATGGGCCCTTATACAATTGCTGGGTTAAAAGGGTATAAATAGTTGAATGGTTTATTGACTTGAGACATGGTTCCAAATGTTTTCCAGAATTTTTGAACTAATTTACCAGCATTGCACTAGTGTCCCTGTTTATCTGGGAAGGGTTAATATAAGAAGTTGCATTAGAATTGGGTTTTAAAATTTGGAGTTCTTTTTTGGTTCCATTGAGTAATCTCACAATTCTTTTTTGAGAATTTTTTTATTTGAGAATTTTTTGAGAATTGTATTAGGGCACTGAGAATTTGTTACTTCAAGTGTTCTATAGTACGTTAAAAATTGATCAGGCCTTTCTATCTCTGAGGCTACCTCTTTAGCTGTTTTGTGACAATTCCTTTCTTTAAAATAAAGGGAGAAATTCAAGGAAAAGGTAAAAGGTATATCATAACAGTCATATGAGTAAAGACACTGAGCAATGACCTCTTAGAGTCCCAACAACTTTAAAATTCTATGATTTTATTAGGTATAATTCATGACAAATGGTAATTTTTCAGTATAGGGTTAGGCAATCCTGGCAATGACAGTCCTTAAGTCTTACAGTGATATTTCATAGAGTAATAGACCAGGCATTAAGAAAATAAATCTGTAAGTGACATAAAGGCAGTAAAATCAGTTTTTATTAAGAATAAGCGGGGGCAGCTGGGTAGCTCAGTGGATTGAGAGCCAGGCCTAGAGACGGGAGGTCCTAGGTTCAAATCTGGCCTCAGCCACTTCCTAGCTGTGTGACCCTGGGCAAGTCACTTGACCCCCATTGCCTACCCTTACCACTCTTCTGCCTTGGAGCCAATACACAGTATTGACTCCAAGACAGAAGGTAAGGGTTTAAAAAAAAAAAAAAAAAAGAATAAGCTCAGTTTTCCCAGATGGGAAATTAATGGGAGGGAACATAATTCAATTTTTTTGCATTGTGTCTGTCCCCAAAGATGATGTTAACACATCAGTCACCATTGTGTTTCCTGTTGTCCCAATTGTGGCATGCATGTTTGGTTCAAAACATTCGTATAGTATAGCACATATATTTTTTGGACAGGGACTTTAGGCAGTCAGTGAATGGAGCTGGGGATCTAATAGGAACGAGAAAATGGCAAGATTGTGAAGGACTTTAAATGCCAGAAAAAGCAGTTTGGGATATTGTTTTGTCATCCAGGGGAAGGGAGGTCATTGCAGGATTTTGAGCGAAGTATTATTAACTAAATTTATACATTTGGAGGGTTAATCTGGTAATGATATATAGGATGGGTTGGAATGATGAAAACTAAATAAAGGGATTTATTATTATAAAGGAAACTATTGTAGACAAGGAATGAGCTAATATAATGGCAACAAGATTAGAAAGCTGATGTTACAAAGGGAGAATCAACAGCAATTGAAGATTGATGGTTTTTTAACATCAGTACTATATTCCAAAATGGCAGAAAATCTGGATAATACAGAATGGTGGTGCCATTAGTAGAAATAGGGTAGTAAGGAGAATTAGCGATTTAGAGGTTGATGGTATAGAATAGTGAAGGCTAGCATCCAGTGACACTTTTGTTTATTTGCGGTCTTAATCTTAGGCAAAAGCACCACCACACAGAGCAATTTTCTATAGGCTTGCATTGATTCCGGCTTTCCATTGAGGCCAGTCTAGTTGAATGGATGTAGTCATAGGATCATAGACTTAACGATATAAGAGACCCGAGAGGCCATCTAGAGACTGTGGTCCAAACAGAACCAAAGGGTTTAAGTGATTTGCCTTATGCTTCATAGGTACAAAAGGTCATTTTATTTTATTATTTTTTTAATGCTTAACTTCCATTTTAGAATCAATACTACTACTACTAATCACTATTGTGTATTGGTTCCAGGGCAGAAGAGCAGTAAGGGCTGGGCTATGGGGGTTAAGTGACTTGTCCTGGATAATACAGCTAGGCAGTGTTTGAGGCCGTATTAGAATCCAGGACCCTCCCATCTCTAGACCTGACTCTTTATTCACTGAGCCCCATAGGGATTTTGTAATGGTTAAATAAGACTTGTTTTATTTTTTACCTGCTTTATTCTCTATAATCTTATCTCTTTATCCCCTTCTTCATAATGTACTTCCCAGTAATGGTAGACATGTTCATGCTTCTTGAATTAATGCTGTGGACTCTGAGGTTTTCTTTTGTTAGGTTTCAGAATAGTTTTACAATGTGAGAACAGAGTTTGGTGGCAAGGATAGCATTGTTACATTTGAAAGGTTAAATGAGGTGAAGCCACCAGATGGGAAGCCTTCGGGCAGTAGGCTTATGAACAAAGATTCGGAGAACCTACAAGAGAACCTGCAGAAGATAAACTAATGATAATTTGAAAAAAATGCATAGCAATAAAATAGAGTAATTCAGTTCAAAGCCAAGGTGTTTGGGCACCCAAAGGATGAAAGGCATTTGGGAGCAATATAAAAAATAACAGTATTGGAGGGTGAAGATGCCCTTGACTGTGGAGATTTTTTGAAGATTTTGGGGGTGCTAATGACCCCAAGTTGTTAGTTCTCTTCCTAGAACATTGTTAGAGAACAATTTAGATCAAAGAGAAACACTATTATGGGATCAGGGTAGCAAATACTGGATGAGAAGCCCAGGAGAGCTAGATTCTAAACTTAACTTCCATTGTAAGTCTCTTTAATATTTTAAAAGCACTTCTCTCATAACTTGACTTTAGTAATATAAATCTTACCCTCATTTTGCAGATTTTGTGAGATAAGCGATCTCTCCCTACCAATCCACTATTGTACTAATCACTGGGGATACAGCGAGGTGCCTGGGATAATCCCTCAAGGAGTTTCTAATCTAATGGAAGAGACAGTATACAAACAGACCTATGCAAGGCAAGATATATACAAGATACATGAACTAATTAAAGGAGGGAAGGCCCTGGAATAAAGGGACTGGGGAAAGCTTCCTTTAGAAAATGAGATATTTTTACCTTTTTTTTAAATTCTGAAAGCAAAATGTAGAATTTATTATAGAAAGTATCCTAAAGGGCTTTGCTATTAAAGCTGTTCAAGTTTAAAACTGCATTAATATTTTAAATCTTAAGTAGTTAAAGAATGCATGAAGACTTTTAGGACACACTGTATCTTTTTCTTTTAATAAGTGAAGGAAAATGGGATTTTAGTTGGGGCTTAAAGGCAGGCAGGAAGATCACTGGAGGAGAGAAGGGAGAGCATTCTAGGGATGGGAGACAGCCAGGAAAAATGTCCAGAGCTCAGAGATGGAGTGTCTTGTTTGTGGATTGTTAGGAGGCCCAGTGTCACTGGTTGGAAAAGTATGTGTTAGGGGAATCAGTAATAAGAAAACGGGGGAGGAAGGAGGGGACTAGGTTAGGAAGGGTTTTGAGAGCCAAGCAGAGTGGTTTGTATTTTCTCCTGGAGGCACTGGAGTTTATTGAGGGTGTGGTGGTAGGATGACAGGATTTGATCTGTGCTTAAGAAAAGTCAGCTTTGGTGGCTGAACTGAAGATTGGCTCCAAATCCCACCTTCTGCAGGAAGCCTTCACCAGCCCACCTTTTATTTCCATGGACTTTCCTCTGTTAATTATTTCCTATTTATCTTACATATAGTTTGCTTTGTATGTATATTTTTGCATGTTCTATCTCCTGTTAAATAGGGTTCCTTTAGGGTAGGGACTACCTCATTTCATAGCCCCTCTGAATGAATATAGTTCCTGGAATAAAGTAGTTGCTTAAAAATGTTTTTTTAATTAATAGGTTGTATTGGAATAGACTTTAGGAAAATTACTTTAGTGGCCAAATGGAGGGTGAATTGGAGCCAGGAGAGACCCACTAGCAGACCGTGATACTAGTGAGGGCCTGCTAATATTGCTGCATATTTCAGGTTGTCAGTGCACTTGGAGTTTGGAAAAATGTTCAAATTCTGTCTCAGACACAAACCTTGGGAAAACCTTGGTTTCCCTATTGGTAAAATGGGGATAATAATAGAACCTCCTTCCCAGGGTTGTTAGATAAATAGATAGCATATAAAGCCCTTAGAAATTCATATGCTCTTATATAAAGGCTAGCTATTATTAATGCTGTTGGATTGGAGAACCATTTTCCACAGGAAATTGTAGAAATGTTATTGTGTGAGATAACTGGACTGGCTAAATTTTAGAAAGCAGTTTTGTGTTACAGGGACAGATGACCCAGTAGATGCTTTATCTTGTCTTGCTTAACTGAAGTCTCATGATTCTTCTTTGGGAGAATTGAAATAGTGACTCTTTATGGGATGGGGGGGGAGGGATTGAGAGAAAAGTGACCTTGGGTACGTCATGAAATCTGTGAGAAACTGTATTTTCCTTCTCTGTAAATCAAATCACATTAATAAGCCTTTGTGAAACTTCCATCCAGTGTGGGTATAATAGCACTTGATCCCCTTCCTGAGGTTTTTTTTTTTAAACCATTACCTTTTGTCTTAGAGTGGATATTGAGTATCCATTTTCTAAAGCAGAAGAGCAGTAAGGGCTAGTCTAGTGATGGTGAACCAAGCTTTTAGAGACCAAGGGCCCAAACTACAACCCTCACATGGCATGTGAGCCACCCCCTTACCCCAGACAGGGCTGGGCAGAGGGATGGGGCATGTGAGAATGTCTTCAGGCTTGATGGAGTGGGGGAGGGGCCCCTTTAGGCACACATGCCATAGATTCGCCAACACAGGGCCAGGAAATGGAGATCAATTAACATGCCCAGGGTCACACAGCTGGAAAGTATCTGAGGCCAGATTTGAAGCCAGGTTCTCCAAACTCTCAGCCTGGTGTTCTCTCCATAGTGCTACCTAGCTGACCCTTCATGAGGCTTTAAAAAAACAACAACTGGGGGCAGCTGGGTAGCTCAGTGGATTGAGAGCCAGGCCTAGATTTATTTGTTACATTTAAGTACATTAAATACATTTAAATTTATTTGTTACATTTAAATATAAAATAAATAAATTTAAGGGGGCAGCTGGGTAGCTCAGTGAATTGAGAGCTAGCCCTAGAGACGGGAGGTCCTAGGTTCAAATCTAGCCTCAGACACTTCCCAGCTGTGTGACCCTGGGCAAGTCACTTGACTCCCATTGCCTAGCCCTTACCACTCTTCTGCCTTGGAGCCAATACACAGTATTGACTCCAAGACAGAAGGTAAGGGTTTAAAAAAACAAAACAAACAAACAAAAAAAACCCTTTCCTTCTGTCTTAGAATCAATACTGTGTACTGGTTTCAAAGCAGAAGAGCAGTCAGGACTAGGTAATGAGGTGAAGTGACTTGCCCTGGGTCACACATCTAGGAAGTGTCTGAGATCAGATTTGAACCCAGGACTTCTGTCCTTAGGTCTGGTGATCTTTTGCTACCTAGCTGACTCCTCAGGAGGATTTTAGTGAGTACAATTCTTTGTAAACTTTACAGTGGGTATTAGTGTTGGTAATTAATTAAACAAGAGGGGCAGTCTTGTAGAGTGTTTATAGAAAAAGAGGGAAAGAGGATAGAAGAATAAAGGGCATAAAGAAACCAATGTGTGCATAAAAAGTCAGCTAGCTTTGCCACTTTTTTTAGCATATGAAACATTTTCTCTCATAGCAAGTGCTTTCTATCTGTGGTATCAGGGGGAAGGAGTGTTGGCCTGAGAGCCTGGAGGCCTGGGTTTCAATCTCACCTTAGGTGTCTGTTTGTTGGCTGACTGTGTGGGAAAAGACAAGCCACTCTGAGTCTGATTTTTCATCTGCTAAAGGAAATATTAATCCTTCTTTTCCTTTATCTCCGTGTCCTTCTAAGGAAAATGCATTGACATGGTTGTTTGTGTTCTAGAGAGATAAAGATCTCAATTACAGAAGAATATCAGAGGTTTGTTTAGTATAAAATAATGACAAAGTATTTCACTTAAGTGTGCTTTTAGAATAGTGAATTCTACTGCCAATTAATTGTATGAATAAGATTTTTTTAAAATTTATTTATTTAGTCAATTTAGAACATTGTTCCTTACAAGACTCATATTCTTTCTCTCACCTCCCCCCCTCTTGTGTCCTATCCACAATTCCACTGGGTTTAACATGTCCTTGATCAGAACCTATTTCCATGTTGTTGATGTTTGCACTAGGATATTCATTTAGAGTCTCCATCCCCAACCATATCCCCTCAACCCATGTAATCAAGCAGTTGTTTTTCGGTGTTTCTACTCCCACAGTTTTTCTTTTGAATGTGGATAGTGGTTTTTCTCTTAGATCCCTCCAGGTTGTTCAGAATCACTGCATTGTCACTAATGGAAAAGTCCATTACATTCAATTGTACCACAGCTTATCAGTCCTGTGTACAATGTTCTCCTGGTTCTGCTCCTCTCACTCTGCATCAATTCCTGGAGGCCTTTCCAGTTCCCATGGAATTCCTCCACTTTATTATTCCTTTGAGCACAATAGTATTCCATCACCAACATGTACCACAATTTGTGGATTCTTAAGCTGTCTCTCCTGGAATGATTTTCTAAATCTTCTGTTTTGTGAATTAGGTGCTTCATATTTTCCTCAATTTTTTCATTCTTTTGGTTTTGTTTTATAGTTTCCTGCTGCCTTTTGAAGTCACTTGCTTGTAATTGTTGTATTCTGATCTTTAAAGACTGGGTTTCATCCCTGGCTTTTTGGTCATCCTTCTCCTTCTGGTCTGGTTTTCTTTGGAGGTCATCTTTCATCTTCTTTGCCTCATCTTTCATCTCCTTTGTCTCATTTTCAAGCTGATTCATTTTGGCCTTCAAGACACTATTTTCTTGTTTTAGTTCAAGTGTCTCTGTTTCCAGATGACTTATCTTGCTTTTTAATTTCTTTTACCAGTTGTCAGCCTGTCTTAATTGTGTTTTGAATTGTATTTTGAGTTCTTCCAAAGCCTGTGTCAAATTTGCTGGAGTTTCTGTGTTTTTGCTTGATGTTCCTTCATCCTTCTGTGTTGCATTTACTCTTTATTCATTGCCTGGTTAGAAGCTATTGATTGTAATTCCTTTATTCTTTTTCTCTTGTTCATATTTGCCCCTTCTTTACCCCCTGTATTTGCTTGCACTCTTGCTCCTCTCATTGTGTGCTGGATCTTTGGTTTTGGGCTTTTCTGTCAGCCTTCCCCCTTGGAGCTTAGTCAGGAAATCTCTCAGTGCAGTTTGTTGGGGAGGAGTGTTGGAGCTTGATATTCCCTGCCCTCTGAATGCTTTGATGAGATTAAACCCAGCTGAGTTGCAGAGCTGGATGTGCTCTGGGACCAAAACCTTGGGATATGGGGTGGTGGGGGGGGACAATATGAAGTGTCTGCACTGCTCCAACTAGGCTGCCTACTCTGGTCTTCTTTTCCAACTGCTTCCCCACCACCTGTGTTTGACTCTCTGAGCCTGGCACAGCTTTGCCTGCAATATACTCCCTCCAGACCAGCACACTTGCCAGCCCAGAGGTTCCAGCTACCGCTGGAGGCTCAGAGCTTTAGGTGGGGGAGGCGTCCTGGGACCTTTCTTCTTCCTTCCCCTTAAACCCAAGTGTTCTTGAATTCAGGCTTTTGGGGAGCATACTTTTTAGGTTGAGTCCAGCAGGAGGGTTCCTTGGCTCTGTCCTGTTGTTATGTTTGATTTTCAGTCCCCAAGGAGCATTTAGTTTGTAATCCATAAGGAAGGCTTTTCAGAAGCCTGAACTTTAACTGCCTCTATGCCGCCATCTTGACTCTGCCTCTCTATGTATAAGTTTTAAATGGATGAATTACCTTTTGATAATTGTAGTTTTTATGGAGCATATACTGTCTGCACCTTGCTGTGTGATCCTGGGCCAGTCATTTAACCCCGTTTGCCTCAGTTTCTCATCTGTAAAATGAGCTGGAGAAGGAAATGATAACCTACTCCACTTTCTTTGGCAAGAAAACCCCAAAGGGGGTTATGAAGAGTTGAATATGAGTGAAAAATGACTGAACAACAGCAATAACATGTGCTAAGTACTTTACAGATATCTCATTTGCCCTTCATGAGAAATCTGTGAAGTAGATGATATTATGATTCTCCTTTTTTTCCATTGAGGAAATAGGAAAATAGTTAAGTGACTTCTTCATGGTCATAAAGACAGTAAATACTTGAGGTTGGATTTGAACTCATGTCTTCCTGTCCCCAGGTCCAGTACTCTATCCACCAAGTCATCAGACTCTGCCTCTGGTTGAAAGGAAGTTACTGTTACTCTGTTACTCTGTTACTCTGTTACTTGTCCATAAGGTAAACACTTCGCATTCTTCTTCTCCCAAATGTCCAAGCCTTCTGTTACATCCAGAGGGCTTTCATGGCCTAGGTCATCTGCTGTAGCCCAAAAACCTTAAGTGATATAGATGGATGCCTGTTTTTCTTAGCTTTTTGCACAGTTTTTCTGATGGTACTGAATTTCAGCTGTCATAGCCTAGTGTGAACTGGCCCTAGGGGAGGAACATGTGAGTGCAAATGCTTCCCTTTGGCCAGTCTCTCATTTCTCCCAGGCAACTCTTTAAGACTTTAGAGAGATATACTGAGCAGTTGTGAATCTGCACCAGGGAATTCATCTCCCTTCCCCCCAAAAAAGTTGAAAATGAAGGACATAGATTTGGAAGTAAATCCAGTTGGAGATAGTTCAATTGGTTCTTCAGAATAGGTATTATACTAGTTGACCTCTGTATCTCCTAATTCTAAGATTCCCTTTGTCTATGTGAATGCTGAAAGCTTCAGTATGCCTATTTTCCTTGAGAACTTGCCTCAAGGGTTAAGTCCCAAACTGACTTTGTCTTAGACTAAACCAGGGATTATCAAGAAGAGTCCTTTAAGTGTCCTGAATAGGAGTAATAGAAATGCTCAAATCCTCAATCACCCCTTTTCTATTAGGAGTTTCCCCCATTGTATCAGAGGTTGTTACCTAGAAGACCTCAACACCTGGCAGTAACCATCCTTTTTATAGTTATTGTAATTGACCACTCCCTGATACCCAACCTCTGGCTACAGCCTCTTTCCCAAGCCTTCTTATAAACTTGTCAGTGTATGTTTGCTGTGTTTAATTCCCCAAAAGACCTATAAGATCCCCATGTTCTATTATTCTTTGGAGAATCATTTAGCTCAGGGATCCTCTCTGAGACACTGTCCCTAGAGCCTCCAGGGTTCGACTGTGTGTGGTATTTGGCTCTCTGTGGCTTCTGATTATGAAGGACCTATCTCTTTGTCGATTAAAGATTTGGTTTTGCTGACTACTTTAGTGGTTCTTTGTTTTTCCAGGTTTGGAACTAGGCTTCTCATCCACACAACCTTGGAGACTTGTGGAATACTTCCTTCTTCCTTCTTCCCTTCCTCCTTCTCTTCTTTCCTTTCCTTCCTCTTGAACTCTTAAGATCAAAAAGTGGCAAGGGGTAGGCAATTAACATTGTCACTTGCCTGGGGTCACACAGTTGGGAAGTGTCTGAGGTCACATTTGAACCAAGGCCTCCCTACTTCAGTCCTGGTGCTCTATTCCACTGTGCCATCCAGCTGGCCCAGCACCTTTTCATATAGGCCATTCTATATATGGAGTCCTTAATGATATTGTTTGCTTTACTAGTAAAATTCTCAGAGTAGGAACCTGAGGGATATTGTTACAGATAAAAGAGTGGTTGCCATAAACTGTGACCGCGAAAATATGGGTTTAAGACTTTGAATTGCCAAAAGCATAAAGATGATTTTTAGTGTCTTGATTAAAATAAAAAATAAGTGGTCTCCATGGGAAAAATTCCCAAATATGAAAATATTCAAGTCAGCTGGGTTTTATGGAGATTTTAATTAATACAAATGAAGGAATTAAAGAAAGGGAGAGACGGAGTAAGAGGAAATAATAGGAAGGCTAGGGCCTAGGCCAATGGTATAGGCCTTTTTCTTTTAAGAGAGAAAACTAAGTCAGTCTTTAATCACTCACCACAAGATTGTCCCAAGCAAAACTCGAGTGTTCAGAGAGACCCTGCAGTTCAGCTACTGAACTCAACTAAGTTCAGCCACCAAGAGACTCCAATTTAGCTTCCTAAGCTGAACTAAGTCCAGAGGCCTCTGACCTCCTTTTAAAGAGAATTTTCTCCTATGTCACCTCCCCAAAATTTTAACATCTACCAATCAAAGTAGATGTTTTCCAAAGGACTGACCATTCTTAATACACATCTTCTCTGGGTAGACTAAAACTTCTGAGTATTTCACACCTCTTTGCTAAGGTTGTCCCTTACAAGTTGCCTGACCTTTTAGTGATTAATTTGACCTTCATAGGTTCTTAGCACCCTTTTGTATTAGATATAAAAATAGACCCAGCTTAAGGGCTTTTGCCTCACTATAGGTATGAATTAAGTACCTTTTCTTTGTTCAGTAAGGAGTTTTACAACTTTATCTTCCCCTAAAGTATGCCTAAGTATGGGTGGAGTAATGCAAAGTTCTCACATACATTCCTGACTAAGTACCTTCATTGTTTAAAATGGGGAATAGCCTTAACCAAATGTTCCAAGGTAGAGTCTGATTAAGATTCACAATATGCAGTCATGATTTTCAGAACCCATACTGTAGTCATTAAGGAACTTCTTGCATGCCTTCTGTGATCTCATCTACCATGCAGATGGTAACCTATTCACATATTTTTATCCTTGACTGCTTTTGTCCATGCGTTCCAATAGATTGTCCATGGGTTGCTCACCAGTGTCTTGGGATTCTTCTAAATCTTTTGACATTGTATGAGTATTAGTGAGGCACTTGTGTTGTCATTTTGTTATGTGTTGGCCTTACTACAAGAAACATTTCCTAGTTTCCTTTCATGTTGTTACTTTCCTGCTGTTAATCATTTCCAGTTTATCCTGTATCTATCTTGTTTGTGCAGAGTTCTTTTCCTTATTAGACTGAGCTCTTACGAGCAGGGACTACCTTTTGCTTTTCTTTGTGTCCCAAGGACTTAGCACAGTGCCTGCCACGTGGTAGGTTCTAAACACTCGTTTATTGACTATTTTCTGCTACCATTCATCTCTCTGATAATAATTTTATGTTGTCTCTTAGCCATCTGTTGGTAAAAGTAGGAGCCCACTCACCATGGGCTGGACTGTCAGTACATATATTTAGCTGTCCGTTGTAAATGGACAGAGCAACTATATTAAGAGCCTTTTATTCCCCAAGAGCTAAGACCTACATCTTCCCTTTTCTCCTTACCCCAGGAGTGTAATGTTTTTGTTGTTGTTTTTTACTTTTTTTTATTTCACTTTGGCAGCTAAATAGAGGGTGCAGTGAATACAGCACTAGGCCTAGTAAGGAAGACCTGGTTCAAATCCATCCTTATTAATTATGTGAACCTAGGCAAACCACTTAAACCTCTCGGCCCCAGTGTTCTCAACTGTAAAATCGGCTTGATAATAGCACCTACTTTCTAGGAACACATTACTTGGAAAATTAGGTGCTAAATAAACTTTGGTTCTTATCTCTTTCCCCTAAGCACTAAAGGTTTTCCTTTCTATTTCTGTCCTTTTGGGAGTTTTCTTATACCTGAATATTTTTTCCTTCTTCTGAAGCCTTTTACTTTTATCCTTTAGGGCAGGGATTCTCAAAATATGGTCCCTGGAATACTGGGATACTTTTGAGAGTCTTGGAAATCCAAACCATTTTCATAATAAAATTAAGATATTATTTGCCTTTTAAAATAATCTTTTTTTACAAGTACATATGTTTCTTTTTTTGCATAATATATGTATAACCCAGATCAAATCCCCTCCCACATACAGGAGGGGGAAGGGAAGGGAGGGAGGGAGATAAGTTCAATCATATATCAGTGGAGTATTGGGCCTGGAGTCAAAAGGTTCATCTTTCTGAATTTAAATCTGTCCTCAGACATACACTTACTAGTTGTGTGACCCTGAGCAAGTCTCTTCATTCTGTTTGCTTCAATTTCTTCATCTGTTAGATGAGCTGAGGGACAAAATGGCAATCCATTCCAGTATCTTTGCCAGGAAAAGCCCAAAAGGTGTCATGAAGAGTCAAACATGACTGAAAAGGACTCAGCAATAACAAAAAAAATATGAATGATTTGGGACAAGAATTGAACTGGGGCAGAAGAGGGAGAGATATACTGTATTTGGGAAAGTTTATTATTATTAATAACCCTACTCTTTTCTCCTAGAAAGACCCTTCTTTTTCCTTTTTAAACATGAATTATTTTTATGGAAGTGTGATATGGATGCAAATCATGGAATAGCATATGAATTAAAGTTATAGCAAAATGACATTGGATAGAAACAGGAATCCTTCCATCTATATTCAGTATTTTCCCTGAAAATGTCATCCACTATGTACCTGAAATGCTGTATTTTCTCTGAAAGCTTTGTGCTTAAGAAATAGTGTACAATTTATTTTACTACAAGTTGACTGCAAATATCTTGAGTATTGACTCTTAGAAAGTTTGTTGCTAAATTATTTTGTCTCCATTTTTGTTGAATTTTTTATACTTACTTTGGTTTGTTGAATATATTTTTTCACTGCTAGTGCTTTTATTCTTAAAACCATAAACCATTAATTTTTCCATCAAAACAATTCATATTTTAAAAGTAACATCTCACTAATTAGCTACCTGGAACAGAGCCAAGAACTAAGAATGCAGCAGGAAGATCTTAGCAGCCAAATTAGATGAATCAATTTCATTTACTCAAGCTCCTGTGTGTTATTACTCAGAAAGTTCTTGGAGCAAGCATTTGCTTTTATTTGACCACTTAAAAAATAAATTTTATTATTAGTTTCTGAAAATACAAGTAAGAAACAAGTCAGGGCAAAATAATTTCTAATATATCTTTTATATCTCCATTTATTGTGAAATTTCCCGTTTTTTGATTTTGGTAATTTAGTTTTTCTCTTTAATTTTCAGTTGGTTTTAGTAATTTTTAAAAGTAATTCTTCAATATAATTGTTATTATATTTTCATGAAAGGATATATAATATATTTTCAGTTTTCTGTATTTATTTTGAAGTTTATAGGTGATCAGTTTGTAGAGGCATTATGCATATCTGGGAAATGTGTACTCATTTTTTTTTTGTTATGCAATTGTCAGAGGACTCTCCTATCTATTTTCCCCAAATTTTGTTTAGTTCTTTAACTTATTTTTTGTTAGTTTTATTTAGAGCAAAAAAGGATAATTTTTGAGGTTCCCTACCATTCTTGGTTTGCCATTTATTTTTCTTTTTAATTCAATATGTTTTTCCTTTAAGTGTTTAAAAATTATGCCATGTGTTGCACATATATTAAGTATTGAAATGAATCTATTGTATAATCTACTTTTTAGTAAAATTTAGTTTCTCATTTAATTCCCTTAAGTTTATTTTTCAATTGCCTTGTTTGAAATCATAATTGCTTTCCCTGAATTTTTGTGGGTATATGAGTCATAATAAGTTTTGCTGCAACCTCTTATTTTAATTCTGGATGAGTCTTTATCTTTCAAATGTGTTTTTTGGAAGCATCATTGAATTTTGCTTTCTAATCCATTCTGCTACCCTCTTTTATTTTATGAGTGAGTTTATCCCATTCACGTCTATTTGTGTATTGTGTATTGCTAATTGTTTTTTTCTCAGTCCTGTTCTTTTTCTCTATATTCCTTATTTATTTCAAGTTGTTAACCTTTTTTCCTTTTAATCTTTTTTTTTCTCCTCTCTAATTTTTTCATTATCCCCTCTCTAAGCTTAGTTTTTTTTTTTCTGCTTATGACTAAACTTTTCCCCTCTTCCTGTTTCCATTAGTATCTTTATTAAGGGGTACATGGATACATCCTATATCAATCTCTATATGTGTTTGTGTCTGTGTTGTGTCCTCTTGACTTAGATTTAGATCAAATTTAGACCAAAATGAAGTTTAATTTTCAGCTGATTTTAGTAATTTTAAAAAATTAACCTTTAATATAATTTTTATTGAATTGTAGTTATTAAAGCATATGTAAAAAATTTTCAATATATACCCACTAGACTCACTCTTTTGATGTATATAATTTTTTTTGAGCAACTAATTATTTTTATTAACACATTTTCCCATTTTCCCTCCCATTTTACCCTAGTGAATTTTTCTCTCTCCCTTTCTTAAAGAGTATAGAAGAGAGCTAGGCCTAGAAATGGAGATCCTGTCTTCAAATTTGGCCTCAGCCACTTCCTAGCTGTGTGATCTTGAGCAAGTCACTTAACCCCAATTGCCTAGCTCTTATTGCTTTTCTCCTTGGAATTAATACTTAATATCAAGTCCAAGACAGAAGGTAAAGGGTTTAAAAAACAAACAAACAACAGAAGCATAAACAAAATGTACAAAATTGTAAGTCTTCTGTCTCACTTATTTCTGTGACCCCTTATGGCATTAGGATTCTGAAAGAACCCCCCTTTTTAATATTACTATCCTGTTACCCTTTCAGAATGTAAACAGTTCATCCTTATTACGTCATTTTTCTTTATTCACTTGTCTTTATTGTTTTATTTTTTTTTACAATATTTATATTTCAGATTTCTTTTTCCTTTTTCAATTTTTTTTGGTAGGTGTATTTGAAAGTTATCTATTTCTTTGAAGTTTTATTTCACTCTCATAGTATTTTACTACATTTTCTGGGTAAGTTATTCTTGGTTATAGATCAGTTTTTCCCTCACCTTTTGGAATATTTCATGCCTTATTCTCCATTTCTGTATAGTGTTGTTTGTTATATCTCTTGTATTCATGATTATGGCTTCTTGATATTTGAATTCTTTCTTTCTGGATACTTATAATATTTTTTTCTTTTGTTTGGAAGCCCTAGATTTTGTTAATTATATTCTTGGAGTTTTATTTTGGGGTTTCTTTTAGATGGTGATCAATGGATTCTGTTTTCATCTTGTTCTCCTGTTCTAATATGTCTTATTCCAATATTTTCCAGTGATTTCTTGAAATATGATATCCAGGTCCTTTTTTCTTTAGGTCATGGATTTTCTTGTAACCCTATGATTTGTAAGTTATTTTTCCTTGCTCTATTTTCCAGGTCATTTATTTTTGATGGATGGTAAAGTGGATAGAGCTCCAGGTCTGGAGTCAGGAAGACTTATCTTCCTGAATTCAGATCTAGTTTCAAACAGTTAATTAGTGAATAGAGTGCCAGATCTGGAGTCAGGAAGACCTGAGTTCAAATCTAGTCTCAGGTACTTCCAAGCTATGTGACCTTGGTCAAGTCATTTCACCGTCTTTGTCTCAGTTTCCTCATCTGAAAATAAGCAGGAGAAGGAAATGGGAAACCATTCTTATATCTTTGCCACGAAAACCCCAAATGGGGTCACCAAGAGTTAGACATGAATGAAACAACAAAACTTATATTTTTCCTTTGTTTTCTCATTCTTTTGACTTTAAAAAATATTTTTCCCCCCTGGAATCATTCATTTCCATTTGAAACATTCTGATTTTAAGAAGTTTGTTAACTAGGGTAAATACTCCTAAAAAAAGAAAATATATAATTTACTCTTCTATTATGCTGTTATTCCTTTTTTCCTAGTCTCCCGTCTGTAGCTCACATTTATTTTATAATCTTTGAAAAACTTGTTTAAAAAACTCATTTCTTAGAAGTTTTCTAATTGCCCTTGTATATAAGCTTTATGTTATTGAATTTTCTCTTCTTCCAGATCTGTACTTTGGTCATCTTTGGCATCAGTAAAGTCCTATTTTTTCAGCCTCATTTTTGTTGTTGATGCCTCAGGAGTTGTTTCAGTGTCTCCCCTACTCTGAGGATCCATTCAAGATGAGGATGGTTCCATTGGCCCAGGGGTGTCTTTTAGACTCTATTCTCCCTTTCCTGATTGAGGCCAATGTCTTTTTTTTTATACCAAGAAAACTAAAATTCTCCTTTCCTCTGATTGGGCTTAGTTGAAGCCCTTTTTTTTGGATGATGAAAGAGAAGAGTGACCAGCTTTTTTAAAACTCTCAGTAAATCTCAATTTGCCTTTTTGTTGTTGTTGTTGTTTATTAGACCTAGTTGAATGAGGCCTTTTTTTTTTTGTGAGGGAGAGAAGAATGAGGGGCAAGGACTTTTAATTTTTATTTATTTCACTATATTAAGAGCCTTTTATTCCACAAAGAGCTAAGACCTATATCTTCCCTTTTCTCCTTACCCCAGGAGTGTAATGTTTTTGTTGTTGTTTTTTACTTCTTTTCATTTCACTTTGGCAGCTAAGTAGAGGGTGCAGTGAATATAGCACTAGGCCTAGCCTGGTTCAAATCCATCCTTATTAATTATGTGAACCTAGGCAAACCACTTAAATCTCTGCAGGCCCCAGTGTTCTCAACTGTAAAATGGGCATGATAATAGCACCTACTTTCTAGGAACACATAACTTGGCAAATTAGGTGCTAAATAAACTTTGGTTCTTATCTCTTTCCCCTGAGCACTAAAGGTTTTCCTTTCTATTTCTGTCCTTTTGGGAGTTTTCTTATACCTGAATATTTTTTCCTTCTTCTGAAGCCTTTTACTTTCATCCTTTAGGGCAGAGATTCTCAAAATATGGTCCCTGGAATACTGGGATACTTTCTGAGAGTCTTGGAAATCCAAACCATTTTCATAATAAAATTAAGATATTATTTGCCTTTTAAAATAATCTTTTTTTACAAGTACATATGTTTCTTTTTTTGCATAATATATGTATAACCCAGATCAAATCCCCTCCCATATACAGGAAGGGGAAGGGAAGGGAGGGAGGTAGATAAGTTCAATCATATAACTTGAGTGGAAATTTATTATATATAATTGATTTTAAAAAGTAAGTACAAATCAGTAAAAAACCAAATACATATATTTCTTAGACTAGATTTTCTTCATTTACTTCAGCCAGCATAAAGAAACAAATTGAATACATCATCATGTGGGTATTCAGCTGTCTTCAGTTGAACCACTTGTGAATGATACTTGCAAAAATATATAAAACAATAGATTAACAAAAGCTCCTTGGGATCTCCAGTTTTTAAGAGCATAAAAGAGTCCTTAATAATTTAAGAGTTTAAAGGGGTCTTGAGGTAAAAAAGTTTGAGAATCTTTGCTTTATAGCATCTGGAACATTTACTTCTTGTGTAAAGAGATGAGATGTTTAATAATTATATCATTTAGTAGTGCAATAGAGGTAAACTCTAGTTTCCTTCTAATCTTCCATCTCGTCTCTCTTGTTTTAGGAGAGAATGCCTCTGAGGGAAGGAGGTGATCAAAAAGTATGTGAGGTACAGCTAAGTGGTATAGGGGATACAAGGCCAGGACTGGAGATGGGAGGTCCTGGGTTCAAATGTGGCCCAAGACTTCCTAGCTGTGTGACCCTGGACAAGTCACTTAATCCCTTTGCCTAGTCCTTTCCATTCTTCTGTCTTAGTATTGATTCTAAGGTGGAAAGTAGGGATTGAAACAAAGGAGATTAGTCTCAAAGATTTAGTCATTTGGTTTTATTTAATATAGGAGTTCTGTGCAACCCTTTGGGATAATAGAGTCTTCATTGATTACGTAGTAGAGTAGTAGTAATTAACATAGTAATGAATGATCCTCTATCATCAAGCCATTAAATTATATTCACTATACTCTAAAGAAAGTAAAGAACTCTATAACCTACTTTAGATTGATTTCCTTAAAATAGTTCTAGATATTAAAGAATATTGATACATAAGTTTAGTTATTGATAACATTTGTTGGTACACATTTTTTAATTATTTCACTGATTGAGATAAAAGAGGTATTATTGTATATTTGTACTTGACAGAGAAAGTGGAGAGAAGAAAATTAGAGTAAATCCCGTCCCTATCGTATCATTAGCAGGAGCCCTTAAATATCTAGGAAATGCATGCCTCCTTGTGTAATGCGATTTTTCTGTCTTGTTTCCCAATTGGAACCATAAAAATTTACACTATAATTGAAGAACATTTTAGTCAGACTTCTTCTCAGAAAAGAGCTCTTTTAATTTAGTTATGATTATCCTCATTGTCAAAGGAAAACCCTAAATGTAGTGGAGATGACTTATGTTCAAAGCAAAGAAACCTTTGTGAACGTTTAGAAGAGTGGAAGTTGCCATTTCTGAGCTTTGTTTAAGAAGAGATATGTTCACACCAGAATGGATAAAAAGGAATATAAATTCTCTTGAGTTCCAAATATTAAAAAAAATCCGAACTGTTATCTTTTGTCTTAGACTCAATACTGAGTATTGGTTCCAAGCTCTTACGCCCAGTAAGAGCTGGACAATGGGGTTAAGTGACTTGCCCAGGGTCACACAGCTGGGAAGTGTCTGAGGCCAGATTCAAACCCAGGACCTCACGTCTCGTCTAGACCTTGGTTATCAATCCATTTACCCACCTAGCTGTTGCCATTCCAAATATTTCTAATCAAGAAAAGTCAAGGAAATTTTTTTTTCTTTGTCATCTTGTGTACTCTAGAATAAAATATGAAACATATAGGGACACTTGGCTGTGCTTTTGTCAGAAGTTTGTGTGAACTCTGGGCAGATGGCCTGTAGGAAATACACATCTCCCAGACAAGTATACTTTTTTTTTAAACTATATTTTTAAAAAAATTATAATCTTAGAAACTGTTGGTCATAGAGTGTGGAGTGGGCTGGGTTTAGAGTCAGGAATTCCTGTATTCAAATGACACTTAAGATACTAGCTGTGTGACTTTAGGCAAGTCACTTAAACACTGCCTGCCTTAGTTTACTCACTTGTAAAATGGGTATAATAATAGCATCTATCTTAGAGTTGTCATGAAGATTAAAAGAGGTAGAGGTGTCTAGGTGGAAACTTCCTAGCTGTGTAATCCTGGGTAAATTATTTAATCCCAGTTGCCTATGCTTTACCAATTTTCTGTCTTTGAACTGATACTTAGTATAAATTCTAAGATAGAAGGTAAGGGTTTAAAAAATACATACACTAAATGAGATAATATTTGTAAAACTCCTAGCTCAGTGCCTGCCAAATAGTAAGTGCTTAATAAATGCTCTTTCCCTCCCTCCCTCCCTCCCTCTCTTCCTTCTTTTCTTCCTCTCTCCTTCCTTCTGTCCCTCCCTTCCTCAAACTCTTGTGAATCTATCAGTTTCTCTACATCTTTGTTCATTGTAAAACATGTTTTTTGATGTGTTTTTTGAATTAGATCATGAAGATCATATGTCCAGGGACCGTGGTTCTGGCTAGGTTAAATAAATGAATAATTTTTAAAAAGGTGTGTGTATAAATGCCTATGAGAGAGAGAGAGAGAGAGAGAGAGAGAGAGAGAGAGAGAGAGAGAGAGAGAGAGAGAGAGAGAGAGAGAGAGAGATTTGAGAGATTTCAGGGAGCTCTCAGTGGAGAATCAGTTCTACCTATTAACTCTGTACCTTCTTTGCAATGAATATTTTTGGGGATATGCCTGACACACTGAAAAGCTGAGTGATTTTCTTAGGTCAGGGACAAGACTTGAACTCATCTAGACTTTGAGGAAAGTCAACTCTTTGTCTACTATGTATACTTAAACACACATGTACACTTATGTGTATCTTTATTAATATCCTTTGCTTTTACAAATCCTTCATTTTCAAATATCATCTTCCCTTTTCTCTTCAGCAAACAAACCCTTGTTAAAAAGAACAGAAAAAAGGAAATCAAAGCAGTTCATTAAACACATATATCAATCAAATCTAACAATATTTGTCATGTTCAACAGTGATAGTGTCCTATTTCCATGAAGGATGGAAAAACATGCATTTTCTCATCTCTTAGTATTTATAATGTCCTAGAATTCAGTTTCTTTTTTTGTCTTCTCTTTGTGTTATAAAGTCTTTCTCCTTATCATTTTTTTTTCTATTCCCTGATTGGTGGGCATCTATTCTGTTCCAAATTTTTTTTTCCTACCACAAAAAGTACTTTTCTGAATACTTTGTAAAACATTTTGTTTTCATTGTAAGACTTTTTATATCTATGTATAAATAGTGGGTTTCCAAAAGTCTTAGTGCAGTTTTAAGCTATTAAATCTTTTAAATAATATACTCTCTTTGACCTGCTTGTGCATATGTGCTGAGCAGTGGAATCTAAAGGGTATGGACATCTAGTCACTTTTCTTTAGATTAACGCCGAATTGCTTTCCAGAATTATTAATTATTTCAGAATTCTACCAAGTATATATATTAATGTGCCTGCCACATTCCTTGCTACATGGATTATTTTCAGATTTTGTTATATATAAAAATTTGTTAGTAAATTAGGTGAACAAAAGTGAACATATCTACCTGTCAAATCTCTGGAGAAGGGTCGAAGTTAAGACCAAACAAGAGATAGAGAACATCGAAAAACAGTGGCAAATGTGAACATTTCTATATATGAAGAAAAGATAAATATATGAAACCATAGTTCTTGGTTTTTTAAAAAGAATATTTACATTTAACACAGTTGTTCTGACCCTGAATTACTTATCTGTGTCCCCTCTCTTCTGTGTATTTTTTAAATGTTTCCTTGATACTCTTCTTTTCCTTGTTTTTTTTTTGAAGCATCACTATCATTCTCTCCTACTACTCCCCAATTCCCACCAAGCATTCACTATTTCCTCATTACCTTAAAGCTCTCCCTTGTAACAAATGGCTACTTTGTTGTTTGCCTTCATATCTTGAATGCCTGGCATTTCCTTTGCACTTAATAAATGCTCATTGAATATGAATGAAAGGGTTAGGGTTATAAAAAATTCATTCATTCAACATTTATTTATGATTTATTCTGTCTAAGGCACTGTACTCAAAGGTGAACAGTTACTCTGTTTCCCTATAAGAAGAGAAGAGAACTTTAGCATAGTAAGAATGATACCAATGTAACATTTGAAGGAATTGCTAAATTATGAGATTGCTCAGTGTTTTAGAGAATTAGCCAGACAGCTGTCTTTTAAGAGTCAGTGTTCTGACCCATGACACAGAAAGAAGAGGCCTTATATATTTTTAAGTTTCTCCTACGTCTTGTGATTCCATGAGTTCATTTATGTCTCAGAAGAATCCCACCTTACTTTTCAGCCAGACTTCTTTCCAAGGACCCTGTTGCCTTTTAAACAAATTTTACACCTTTACACTTCTGTTTTATAATCAATACTGAGTATCAATTTCAAGGCAGAAGAGCAGTAAAGGCTAGGCAGTGGTGGTTAAGTGACTTGGCTAGAGTCACCCATCTAGAAAATGTCTCAAATCATATTTCAACCCAGGTCCTTCTGTCTTTAGGCCTGATTCTTTATCCACTGAGCCACCTAGCTGCTCCCCTTTGCCTTTTGTAGAGTCTTCCACAATTGTTGGCAGATTGATTCTGTGGGTGATTTGGCTGGAATGTCTCACTTGGAACCAAAATTAAGTTGCTTTTAAAAAAATGATGTTTTTAAAATTTGAATTTGAAGTGGTTATCCATATCTGAACTATGCTAACCTATTCCTATCAGGAGAGAAAATGGGTCACTAGCAGCATTTAAATTTACTTTCTGAATTAATTTACGACAGAGTGGAGATTCAGAGAATCACCCCCATCTTTCCCTGGTATACCTAAGCAGCATCTTTTTGGAAACATGCATCTTTTTATATTAACTGGAACATGTTCAGTAGATTAGTGCTTTATTGAATTTGGTTTGAAATGGAATTTCATTTAAATACCAAATTAACTGTAAGTGTTGCTTTTGAATATTTTTCCATATATATCCCACTTGTTCAGAAATTTCATTTTGTCTCCTTGATTCAGTATTGGCAGCAAATAATGATAATATTAGAGGAAGTGTCAAAAACTGGGGTGAGGTGTAGTAAGAGGAGGGTGATGTGATGGTATTGGGATGAGTGGGAATTGTTCATTGTATCTTGGGGAAAAGAAAATGTTATGGGGAGGGTAAAGAAAAAAAATTTGGTTACTGTTTTTCACTGAAACAAAAATATAGCAGACAACTGGGGATTGTATTGGAGGCTCCTTTAACTAGGTTATTTAAGGTAAAGGAAAAGGGCTAGAACAATAACACCAAGAAATAAGGCTAGTGGAGAGACTGAATTCTCACTGTTCCTCCTCCCACCTACTTCCTGTTCTTCTGTTGGTCTTAAAAGTTATTCAGCATTGGTAAGTTGATAGCAGCTTTTAATAGACTAATTTCACTTTAAAATACTAAAAAAAGGGATTTTTTTTTTAAGGAAGAAAAGGTAGGGAGTTGAGATAGGGTAGAGGGGATCTATGGTTTCCCTAATCTATTATAAATTCAATATAAAGTAAGTAAAGGTTGAATTATCTTTAAGGGGATATTGTTAATCAGTTGAAAAGATCTTCAGAGCTATGCCTCAATCTTTCAAGGTGAAATCAATAGCCAGAAATTCAGAGCAAGTCTCTCGGCCAGCTCCTTCATCAGAGTTCACCAAGGAAGAAGTGAGTAAATTAGTTTTTGTGTCATCTTATTCAAACGGCCTTCTCCCTGGCCACATTCTTCTTTGGAATCTTCTTGATTGACAAGTCTTCAAACTTCTTGAATTTGCTTACAAGTCTTTCTGTAGCAGTAATCAGTTCTTCACAGGGTTTAGGAGAATGGTGACACTCATCAAGAGGAAAAGAGAAGTTTCAGAGTAGTAGAAAGATGAGGAAACACATATCTTCATATTTGAAGATCTATTTTAAACTGATAAAATATAAAAGGAAGAAAAATATTTTCATAGAAACATTAATTCATCATTTCCATGTTGAAAACGGGGAAAAAACAAACAAACCCAGAGGTTAAGAAAACTCTCCCCAGTGAATAAATCCCCTCAAATATTTTTCATTTTTATCCTAATTGATAAATTAACAAAAATCCCCCTCCATTTAATGGATAATATTCAAAGCAGTATCTATCCTAAAGTAAGCAAACAAGATTGTGAGATTTTTCTTTTTTTTTTCTTTCTAATCTTTTCTTTAGAGTTTTGTTTTGACAATACTGGCAATTTCCTAAAAGACGAAAAAACAGAAGACAGGAATTACTCTAGGTAGAACCCATTTGACTCATGGGAGTCTGTATGTAGAAATGTTATCTCTCCCAAAATCTCTTCATATCCACATCTGCACTGGTCTATAATCCTCTCCAAATCCTAATATTTGGAACATGATATTTTTGGACTTAATATTTTTTTTAGTATCTTACTGTTAGTTATTTCAGGGATGGGAAATATATACATAACCCGCTCTCTACTTTTCCTTCTCTTATTCTACTCTTTTTAAAAACTCATTTCCTGTCAGAGAACTAAATTCTTAAGACAGAAAGACAAGGACTAGGCAAATAGGATTAAGTGACTTCCCTAGGGTAACCTACCTATCTTAAGGCCTCTTACTCCATGCTTAATCTCCACATCAAGATTTTCATTCTTATATCAATAAATGACTGTCTTTTTTTTTTTAACCTTCTTATTTACCTTTTAGGGTAACTGTGCCTGGAGTCAGGAAGACCTGAGTTCAAATGTGACCTCAGATACTTCCTAGCTTTGTGTCCTTGGGCAAATCACTTAATCCTGTTTGCCTCAATTTCCTCATTTGTAAAATGGGCTGGAGGAGGAAATGGCAAACCACTCTGGGATATTTGCCAAGAAAATACATTATGGAGCCACAAAAGAATAGGACATGACTGAAAAACAACTAAAAATTAATATTTCTCTTCTAACTTTGCCCAGTATCTCAAGAAAAGCTCCTTTCTTGGTATAAGACATTTGTGTTGAGAAAGGGAAGTTTTCTGTTCATACTTTCTCATGTTAAGACTTACTGCTCAAGGGACCCAGGGTCTTCTGCCATTAAAGGCCTGAACAGCAAGTTTATTTCCTAGGGCACTCTGACCCTGGGCTAAAAGCATCAGGTTTTTGTGTTTGTTTTTAAGCTCCTTGATTTATTATACCCCTCTCTATCTATAGTGCCAGGGAAAAGTCTTGAACAAAACATTGGCTTGATTCTTAATTAGGATCTTTCCAAAAGGGATTAACAGGGTTCCTTTTAGAATTGGGTTCTTTATTGCAAGGTAGATGACTTATACTGATTATTTCATCCTTAAAACACAAGAGACTCATAAATGTGTTGACAGATAATATATGATACAGCAACCCATCGCTCGCTCTGATTACACTTTTGAGTGGCCTGGTACATTAAAACATGAAACACTTAATTGGAATGCTGAAAAGCATTTCATCCTCACTATGACTCTTTAGTGTAACTCAAGGACCTTATCATTGGGCACCCCTAGGACATGACTTGGGCTCATCCTCCTGATGATGCTTATTTTATTCCATGACAACTGTTTTCAGAGATCGCCTTCTACATGGCACCCAGATCCAGGAGATCTTGAACTCTCATTCATAAGGTTGCTGCCAAATCTTGAAAAAACAAAATCAATTGTTTGATCTTCTGTGAAACACAGAAGCAGAAGAGATAGCAGAAGATCTGAGATTCCATCTCATGTTCATTGCTGCAAGTCTGAGGAAGAGCTTGAAGCTTCTTAGTTTACTTAGCAGATATGAGAGAGAGAGAGAGAGAGAGAGAGAGAGAGAGAGAGAGAGAGAGAGAGAGAGAGAGAGAGAGAGATTTATTAATAGGAAGTACCATACCTTGTGTGCACGCAACCATACAAGTGTCTCTCATTGTATAGAATTTACAGTGTATTTGTACCATGTATTTAAAGAAACATTGAGAACCACAGGTCCAAGAGCTTCAACCTCCATAGCCTTTGAAAATCTCAGATGTCTGATAATTAATCTTGTGTTTCTTTTGAAATTTTAAAAACTTTTAAAATTAATTTTTTGTTTATATTTTATTTAATCCATTAGTAATAGCTAGCATTTAAAGCTAATAGCTAACATATAACTATTACTAATAGCAATTATTAATTGCTAAAATGGAGCTCTTATTAATAGCTTGTATATAGCACTCTGAGATTTGCAGAACACTTTACAAAAAGCTAATTTTTTTCCTTATACCTTTCTTGGGAAGTAGAGGCCATTATTATCTCTGTTTTACAGAGGAGGAAACTGAGGCAGTGTTTTGCCTAGGATCACACAGTTAAGTTTCTAAGACTGAATTTGAAGTTGAATCTTCTGTTTTTGGAGGGGGTGGATTTTTTAATTTTAATTTTAAAATATTTTTCTATGTTTACATGATTCATTTTCTTTCCCTTCCTTCTCCCCCCCCCCCCCACTCCCAGAGCCAATAAGCAATTCCATTGGATTATACAAATGTTATCACTTGATACCTATTTCCATATTACTCATTTTTGCTATAGAGCAGTCTTTTAAAGCCTAAACCTCAAATCACATACCCTTATATACATGTGATAAGTGATGTCATATGTTCTTTTGCATTTCTACTTCCATAGTTATTTCTCTCAATGCAGTTAGCATTCTTTCCTATAATCCCTTCAGGGATGTCCTTGCTTGTTGCATTGGTACTAGTAGCAAAGTCCATTACACTGAATTGTTCCACAATGTTTTACTTTCTTGTGTACGATGTTTTCTGGTTTTGCACATTTCTGAAGTTGGATCTTCATGAGTAAAGGTCATATGTTCTATCCATTTTGCTACCTAGCTGTCTTGGTTAGTAGATTAGACTTAGATTAATAGAACAAACATTATTGCTTTTTTGATGGTTTTCTTTTCCCACTGAATATTTGCAATATTTTATTTACTTCCTGGATTGTCCTTAAAGCATAAGCTAATGAACCACTTATTAGTTATTATTATTATTAGGGATGAATAAATTGAACTAGCTGGCTTCTTAGGTCCCATTGAAATTCTGAGTTACTATGACTCTGAATTTACTCATGAGCCTGCTGGGAAACCTTTAGCATTTATTACCTACAGGGGTAAAGTCTGAGTTTTGTAATTTTGAAATTTTCTACAATTTGTGGTCTTTCTGTCCTGTCTCCCATAATTGTTTTATGACTCCCTTCCTCATTCTCTCTCTCCCCCCTCCCCCTTTCACTTCGCCCCTTTTCTCTTCCTCCTCCCTCCCCTCCTCCATTTCTCTTCTTCCCCTCCCCTCCTCCTGTATTCTCCCTCCCCACCCCAGTCTCTTCTCCTCTCCCTCTTCCTCTCCATTTCCCTCTCCCTCTCCCTTTTCTCACCCCTATGTATCCTGCTTGTAACTTCTTTATGAATAGTTGTTTTTATGTTGTCTCCTCCATTACTTTTTGAGGTCCCTGAATGCAGGGACTATTTTGGCCTTCCTTTTTATTACCAGTGATTAGCACAGCTTCTGGTGCATAGTTGGTACTTAAATGCTTGTTCACTTAGATTTTGTGGTGATTCTTTTCCATTTACATTGTTGTAGTCATTGTGTATTTTGATTTCTTGGCTGTCTTCATATAGCATCAATTTATATAAACTTTTCCATGCTCCTCTGTATTTATCATGTTCATTGTTTTTGTATAGCACAATAATATTCCATTACATTCATGTACTACAATTTGTTTACTTATTCCCCAAATAGTAGATAACCAAAGTAGATAACCAAAGATTTCCAAAGTAGATAACCATCTACTTTGTTTTGATATATACAGGTACCTTTTTGTCAGTTACTTCTTTGGGGCATAAGTCTAACACAGTGTTTGCATAATTCCAAATTGCTTTCTCAAATGTTTGTACTAATTCATAGCTTCGCTAGCAATGTATTGGTGTGTCTCTCCAACACTGACTAATCTTATCTTTTTCCATTTTTGCCAATTTTGAGGCACCAATCATAAAACAAGTTAGATGAAAGTTAACCATTTTTTTTGTTTTAATTTTTCTCCTTATGAGTGATTTGAAGCATTTTTCCTATGGTAAAAATTGTATTAATAGTTTATAATTTTCTTTTTGAGAACTATTTCTTCATTTCTTTTGATCACTTATCTATTGGGGAATGACTTGATCTCATATATTGATGTCAGTTGTCTCTATATCTTGAATATGAAAGATCTGAGTATTTCAGATGAATGTTTTCCTATTATATTGCTTCTACTTCTTTCCTTCAGCTTTAAAAAAAACTCAGTTTCATTATGAACCTAATAATCAAAAAACACATTTCAGTTCACAAAGAACAAAACAAGATAGTCATCTATGAAAAAATACCTTTTTTTTAAAAGTACATATTTATGGTAACAAAAATTCCTTGGTTTTGGTCCCTTCTGTTTTTTTGTTTTTTACTTTATCAGTTTCTAAGGCCCCATAGAGTCCTGAGCCAAGATTATTATTATTTTGTTTGTAGTAAATCCCTACAACATTTGGGAGGTGGGCGTTCTTTATAAATATAAGATTACACATACTATTATTATGTGTTATATACTATGATTATATATCAATATAAAATAAAAATGAATGCATAACCAAATGATCTTTGCATAACTCTTTGATTTAAATCCTCCATTGTCATTTTCCTTCACATTTCTGTAGATGATAGAGAGGCAACTATTATATTTTTCTTGTTGGAGATGGATCAAATGCTTCCCTTGTGTGTCGTTAGTTTTAGAATATTATGTTGTCATTATTTTCTGCTGATGAACATATAGTTGTATTTGTTATCTTCTTTTGATTGGAAGTATAATTAAGAAAGCCAATGGAATAAAAATTGCATTATTGTATCTTATACAACTTTAGAAAATAGTTTATATAATCCAGTGCCAGAAATAACAAATTACCTGTAGAACAGATCATAGCTACATGACTACTTAAAAGAGTAGTGATGTTTTAGGCAAGTGGAATTTCTTGAATCATTTCCTTGTAAAACAGCTGAGGGCCAGCTAGATGGCTCAGTGGATAGAGATCCAGGCCTGTAGATAGGGAGGTCTTAGTTTCAAAAATGGCCTCAGACACTTAGCTGTGGGACCCTGGGCAAGTCACTTAATCCTAAATGCCTAGCCCTTACTGCTCTTCTAACTTGAATTCAATACTTAGTATCAATTCTGAGATAGAAGGTAAGAGTTTAAAGGAAAAAAAAAGTTAAAAAAATCAAAAAGAGAAAAAAGCAATGTAGACAATTAAAACCCTTAATTTGTGTAACATCTACTTTGAGGTTACTAACAGTCTTAATGTTTTATTTAGAAGAGCATGATCTTTTAAAATAAAATAGACATAGTTTCTTCTTGTTGAAATTATAGTTAGATTTTTTACTATGGACCAGATGCTCAGTTTTAAAAATAGAAATGAGAACAATTGACATTTAATCAAATACATACTATATGCTGGACAATATAGAGCTTCTAAACCTAGCCTATATAAATTAGTTATATTGGACAGTGCAGTACCAAGTACACAGAATTTTATTTAAAGTGATATGGTCTGGCACATTGAATAAAGTTATAGTCTAATTGATTTTTACTGAAACATGTCAGAGGGTAAAAAGATCACCAATCTTTGGCAAGACCCTGGGCTATACTTTTGACATTTTTAGAAGCAAATCCAGAGGTTTCTTAAAATTGTTTTTGCCCTTTTTCTTATATAAAATTCCATGTAATAGGGAGAGAGAATAGAGACAAAATAATTGGTCTTTCTCCTGCATTTGAGTTTGGAAATCTTTCCTCAAAATTGATGGAATAACTTGTTTGTATTAAGCTTGCTTGAAGGTGTTAAATCTCAGATACTTAATAGCTATGACCGTGGGCAAGATGCTTAACCTTGTCCTCACTTTCATCTGTAAAAATGAAAATAATGATAGCACTTATCTCCCAGGATTTTTGGGAAGGGTCAAAAGAAATAATATTTGTAAAAGTCTTATGACAGTGCCTGTCACATAGTAGGTACTATATAAATATTTATTCCTTCCCTTCTCCATTGTACCACAAAGACCTCCCCTTTCCCCTCCCCAAAAGGCAATACTCTGCACTAGACAACATACTCTAGACAGAGTCTTACCAGGCCAGGGGCCAGCGGGGCCATAACCTTCCTTGTTCTGCATACCTTTTTGAGTCTGTAGCCATTTGCATGTCCTCTCTGACATTGTAGTTCGGTCATTGATGCTTTGAATCAGTACAGAACTTTACCTTTACCTTTGTTAACCTCTGAACCTTTCCTCCTTGCTTTGGTCCATGGATGAGTTTTCAGTGCTGACTCCCAACATCCAGCTTTGTCTGTCTCTACAGTAGTAATGTCTTCCATACATTTGCCCAAGTTTAGTATTTATGGCCTGGCCACACTGGCTTTCTCAGGGTTCCTTTTCTTCTGCGCACAAGCTTGTTTGAAATGTCTTCCCTCTTCACATCTCCAGTTTCCTGCAAGCATCAGAATGATGTATTAGAATCTTTTTCCTGGCATTTTCTCTTAAGTTTACAGTTTTTGTTGGCTTTCGATCACTTTGAATGAACTTGGCTTGATTCCCCCCCCTCCCCAATTCTTCTTTTGCAGTTTTAATCTTAATTTGAATATTCCCTTTGAACCTGTGAGAAGTTTGTTGACCTAAAGAATAGTGAGATGGGGAAGAAAGTTAAGAATTTTAGTCTATAATCTTTCAATATTTGTTAAAGGATACCTTTCCAGATTATAGCTGTTTTACCCATTGACTGATGCATCAAACTTTTTAAAGGCAGGGAATTTACAGAGTACAAGCACATTTCCTAGCTTTTCAGACTTATTTGGTATACACCCACCTACACCCTCAATTACTTCCTCTAATCTGTTCTTCAACATATTTGCTTGGTTATAGTGGGGGATGTATTTGGTAAATGTACTATATAAATGGTGTATGTTTATCCCTCTGTTTATTATCTGCTTTTTCAATTCAATTCAGCAAACATTAAGCACTTTTTAAAAATAGTTTTTACTGATGTCATTTGTTTCTTTATATCATGATAGTTTCTGCAGCATGTATTCCCTCCCTTCCCTCCTCTTCCCAGGGAGTCATCTCATATAACAGTGTTCTTTAAGACAAAAAAAGGGGGAAAAAAATCAGCACAACCTGATCCTGAAAACATGTGCAGTGTACAACACCTGAGAATTTCCTATGTCCTTTAAAAGAGTATCTGCCCTTTCCTTCTTTCAAGCCAAGCTTGTTCTTTATAATTTTGTACTTGCAAGTAACTCTAGATACAAGATCTATCTCTGTCTGTCTCTATATGTATGTTTATTGTGTAAGTAGAAAGTAATCTCAGAGGGAAAATCCTAGTAATCAGAAGGCTGATGGTGGAATTATGGGGTGATTGAGTAGACAATGGAAAATGTATATTTCCAATTGAGCAAACAATTAAATGATTTTTTCAGCCTATAAGTGTAGTGTATATGTGTGTGTATATAGACACTGTACTTATAGACTGAAAAAATATATTCAGTGTTTATAAGTTCAGTATGGCTAATTGGCAGCGTTTGCTTTGTATATGGTATCAGTATAGGTCAGATCTTTTAAGAGCTCTTCCCAGGGTCATTTTGTAGCCCTGGGGAGTCTTTGCTGAAGTGATTGCCTGAGCCAGCTCAAAGATGGCATATTTCCTATGATGCTTTTCTCCTTTAAGGCCCATTTTAGGGATCGAGCACTGTACTTTCTCTCATGCTGAATGATGGTGTGGATAAATAGCAGCATCCAGCATTTGTTTGTGAAGCTCTGTGGAGACTGGAGTGTGTCATTCTGGCAGTATCCCTGCTGTTCAAGTGCTTTATCTAAGAACATTATACCCTGAGGTCAGGTGCCTTTACAAGGAGATCAGTAGCTGGAGAGTTCCTGTTGAACATGCTTGGTTGACTACAGCTGCTTGGTAAAGGGGTGTGATAAGAGACTTTTAGCTGATCATCTTGGATCCATGTTTCAAGAGTGGGCTCAGTTGTGTTTGTTTTAGTTCAGATGGAGAGAGAGCCCAAGGGTGAGCCTTAGCACCAGGAACCTTTATGCTTTTGGCCAAAACAGCAGGCTAGGGAAGAGTTGAGACTATGTATTTTGCATTGTTTTAATGTTAAGTAGTTCCACTGGCACCTTCCCTTTTGTCTTCAAATGCCCTTAAATCTTCCTAATCCCAATGAGAAAAAAGAACAAAACTGAAAACCAGGCAAACCAAGCATGCCCATCTCTAGGTAGATCTCTCTAATCCTGACTTTTCTTTTGGGCTCCAGATTTATACCTCTAATTCCTACAATATGGGAATTGAAACATTTTTAAAATTGCATTTCCCTATTGATTAAAAAACACAAACATATTTATTTATAAATTATATACCTATTTGTGGTTGTTGTTATTGTTCAGTCCTTTCAGTTGTGAACGACTCTTCCCATAACCCCATTTGGGATTTTCTTAGCAAAGATACCGGAATAGTTTGCTGCTTCCTTCTCCAGCTCATTTTATACATGAAAAATACAGGTAAATGGTTAAGTGACTTTACCAGGGTCACACAGCTGATGAGTGCCAGAGGCCATATTTGAACTCAGATGAATCTTCCTGTTTACAAACCTTATGCACAGTGTGCTACTACCTGCTCCATATACCCATACTATTATCAGACTAATTATGTAAACTGTAAAAATTAAATAAGCAATAAGCAAAGAAAAAATTTAAAATACGAGATGAAAATAAAATAATATTTGACCCCAGAGTCAACGGAGAGCCACTGGAGCTTGAGTCAAGGAGTGAGATAGTCAGACTTTTGATTGTGAAATGTCATTTTGGCTGCTGTGTGAAGGCTGGCTTGGAGAGGGAAGGACAATCAGGAGGTTATTGCAGTAGTTCAGGGAAGAGAAGATGAGAGCCACAACTGGGATGGTGCTTGTGTGAGTAGGGGGAAGGGAACAGAGATATACGGAGATAGGAATGATAGTATTTGGCAACTGTTTGGTGAGTGAGAGTAAAACCTCAAAGATGACCCCGAGATTATAAACTAGAAAGATGGTTATGTTCTAGAGTGAAATAAGGAAGTTTTTTTTGTTTTTAACCCTTATCTTCTGACTTAGAATTTAGAATCAATTTTGTGTATTGGTTCCAGGGTAGAAGAGTGGTAAAGGGTAAGCAATTAGGATTAAGTGACTTGCCTAGAGTCACATAGCTAGGAAGTATCTGAGGTCAAATTTGAACCCAGGACCTCCTGTTTCTGGACCTGACTCTCTATCCCCTGAACTACATCACTACCTCCAAAGGAAGTTGTGGCATCCCAGGTATATTCTAATCTTGAAAGTATTATCGATGTATTAGTAGTGTAGCCTATGTGCTCATGTACCAGACTCATGGTCATATTATTTCTTGATCATTGTACTTAATTGATACTCTGTTAATTTTGACCACTCTCCAAACCTACAGTCCAAAGATCTGGAGAATTCCTGGGTAGGACATTGGTTGCCACAGGGCCCTAGCTGTTACCTTGTCAGACCAAATTCCATACCAAGTCACATGCTTAATTAAACTCCTCCTCTTTGATCTTGTGGTTGTCAATTGAACCAATGTTATGTCTTAGGTCATGTCACATGATCATTAGCTACCTCCCATTCTCCATTCCTTGATCCTCCAATAAAAGATTGGGGACACTTGTAGCTCTCTCTCTCTACCGCCATCAGAGGAGCACGCACACTGGAGCCTATGTTGTTCAACTCTTTGTCTCTGAGTCTTTGTTCCTTTATTATGTTCTCTCTCTCTATCCCCTTCACCCATTTTCTCTCGGATTCTAACCTTTCTTCTCAGGTGTCCACTCATGAATATATTAATTTGTGGCTTCAAGGTGGTCACAATAGAAGTTTTTCAAAATTTGTTTTTATTAAGGGGCAGCTGGGTGGCTCAGTGGATTGAGAGCCAAGCCCAGAGGTGGGAGGTCCTGAGTTCAAATCTGGCCTCAGACACTTCCTAGCTGTGTGACGTCACTTAACCCCCATTGCCTAGTTCTTACCACTCTTTTGCCTTAGAACCAATACACAGTATTAATTCTAAGATGGAAGGTAAGGATTTTTTAAAATTGTTTTTATTTTTTAAAAGTGGAATGGGTTTTGGGGAAAAGATAGATCTTTTGAGGTGTAGTCACAAACTATCCATGCCTATTAACCTGTGAGAAACCCTCTGTTCCAAAAAGAGTGACAAGAGGATGGGGGCACAGGGCTCTTATTAATTATTGATCTAGAACACCTTCCTAGAGCCACTCAGTGATGGGGAGAGGAGAGGAGCCTGTGTTCGATTTTCCCAAAAGATCAGCTTACACAGCTGTTCCTGGGACAGCTGGGGAAGTGGTTAGGGTCTAAGTGTCCTGAGGGAAAGGTGCTTGGCTCAGAATGGGAGACATGGCAACTTGGACATCCCAGGTGGGGTGGAGCATAATGACCCCATCTATAGCCTCTTTTCTGTTCCCATGGCTACCTCTCCCACTGGGAGCATCCTAATAATCTTGAATGTTCTCCTAACACATTTTTCTCTCTCTGTATTATACCCTCCATTGCTGTCATCCCATTCACCAAATCTATCCTTTAGTAACTGCTAGAATACTCTTCCTTATCTGTTCAAGTCATTAAAAATATATATTCACTTTCTTTCCTAGTAACAACTTAAGGCAGAAGGGTAAGGGCTGGTCAAATGGGTTTAAGTGACTTGCAAAGGGTCACCTAGCTAGGAAGTGGCTGAGGCCACATTTGAACCCAGGACCTACCCACTTCAGGTCTGGCGCTCTTTCCACTGAGCCACCTAGCTGCTCCTCATGTCATTCTTGTATACAGAATCTTCTGTGGCTGCAACTGTTTGCCAAGTCAAGTTAAAAGTCCTTTTCCTTGGAATTCACAGTCTTCTATGATCTGGTATTTTCTTTCCTAACTTCCAGCTTGATCTCTCATTGCTCCCCTTATATGCTGGACACACCGTCATTTGATTATCCATAATATGGTCTCTGTTGTCACATCTCCACTGTGTTACATGTGTGTTCTGTGCCTGAAGTCATTCTGGCTTTCTCTCCACTGTATGACTTTAGATTTGGGTCTGGAAAGGAATTTAGCAGTCATCTATTCCTGTTCTTTGCTTTTAGAGATGAGGAAGCTGGAACTCAGAGAATTCGTAACTTGCCCCAAATCACATAGGCTGTTGAATTTGGGTCATCTGACTTACAAATCCAAGTGTATAGAATACTGGGCCAGGAGTCCAGTCTCAGACACTTACTAGCTATGTGATCCTGGTGAATTCAGTTATCCATTGCTTGCTTCAGTTTCCTCAATTGTAAAATTGGGATTACAACCGTACCTATCTTGAAGAGTTGTTTTGAGGATCAAATGATATTTAAAGCGCCTGACATGTAATAGATGCTACATAAATGCTTATTCCTTTCCTCCTTTTTTTCATTTCTCAAATAATATTTTATTTTTCAACAATTTCATGTTAAACAATTTTTAACATAAAAAATTTTGAGTTCCAAATTCTCTCCTTCCCTCCCTCCTACTCTTCCCCCTCCCTGAGATGGTAAACAATTTGATATAGATTTTATATGTGCAATCATGTGAAACATTTTTCATATAAGCCATTTTGTCAAAAAGATCTCAAGTGGAAAAAAAAGAAAGTAATGTATTGTATATTTTGGTCTTCATTCAGATTCCATCCATTCTTTCTCAGAGGGCAGATGACATTTAATGGTATACTTTTCAATAACAATAATAGTAATGTGTATACAGTTAATGTTTTGCAAAAAACACTTGACATATATTATCATTTTGAACTTTCACAACACTACTTATTAGGTAGATAGAGCTGCTATTATTACCTGCATTATTTTCTAGACAAGGCAACTTAGGTTCATAGAGGACCTTTCATGGTTGCAAAGGTACAGGGTTGGAGGTGGTACATTTCCAATGGTGGAGATGCATAAAGAACCGCGTACTAAGATTTTTACTGGATAAATTGGAGAGAGTCTAGGAGGGAAGTTTCAGTGATTAAAGAACACTAGGAAAGGCTTCTTACCATCAATGAGTAGCCTTGGGAGGTAGGAGGCAGAGATGAGGATGGAAAGAGATCTAGGTATAGGAGACAGCAAGTAAAAATGAGTTGGAGGGTCCTGTGTGAGGAGTAGCAAGTAGCCTAAGGTCACTGGGTGAGAGAACATCTAAGAAATAAAATGTAAGGAGATTGGGAGGGTAGGAAGGGGCCAGGTTATGAAAAACTTTGAGAGCCTTAAAGAGGATTTTATATTTGATCCTAGAGTAAATAGGGAGCCATTGGAATTTATGGAATGGTTTGGTCAGATCTGTACATAGAAAGAAGGGTTTGATTTCTGAATGTTGGATGATAGTTGGAGGCTTGAGGTAAGGGAGATCAAACAGCAAACTATTATAATAGTTGAGGCAGGAGATGATGAGAGCCTGTGTGAAGGGATGGGCAGTCTTAGAGGAGAGAAGGGGGCACATACAAGAGATACTCTGGAGGTAAAACTGATAGCACCTGACAGCGGATTGCAGTGATAAGGGTGATAAGTATGTTGTGAGCCTGAATGACTGGGAGGATGACAAAACTTTCAGAAGTAATAAGGAAGGTAGGAAAGGAGAATGGCTTTAGGGGAATTTGAGTTGAAGGTTTCTGTAGTGTAAGACATCCTGTTTGAGAAATTTCAAAGATATCTAGGATGATTGAGTGGAGGCTGGAAGAGAAGTTGGATCAAAAAGCTAAGGTGAAGCGAATACAGGAGAAGGGAGTGAACAGAAGGGTCAGTTGCAGAGAGGTCAGGATGAGTGAGGATTCAAAAAGGCTGTTTGATTTGGCAATGAAAAGATCTTCTGACTGGAAATCCTGTGGTCATCATGCTATAAGACCCTGCCCAGAAAGCTTCCAGTTGTTGATAAATATTTATAGAGAGAACTGCAATTTCTGTTTAGTTAAAATAACATCCAGCACTGGGGTAGAAAGTAGCTAGGTGACCTAGTGGAAAGAGTGTCTAGTTTTTATTCAGGAAAATGAGAGTTCAAATTCAGCCTTAGAACACTTACTAGTTAGTTGTCTGATCCTGGGTAAATCACTTACCCTCTGTTTGCCTTAATTCATTGGAGAAGGAGATGGTAAACCACTCCAATATCTTTGCCAAGAAAATGCCATGGACAATATTGGTGTGCTGTGGTCCTCCAAAGAGTTACTTTGAAGAGCTGAACAAGATTGAATAATAATACAGGGGAATAAAAGTCCTGGGACTGAAGCAACTGACTCTTGGTTAAGTAGTAATGATTTATAAATTTACAATATTATAATCTGTATAATTTATAAAAAGGTGAATGGATCTGGAATATGATAAAGCATATTTTACACAGAATTAAGAAATGTTTTGAATATAAGAAAAAAATATGAATGTCTTTTAGACAAATATAATTTAGTGACTGATTATAAGAAGGAAAAAGGTTTTCCTGGGAGATTGTAAATTAAGTGTTAACTCTGTAGTAATTCTTTGTACATGTACATCTTGGTACAAAGCAGGAGGGCTTTTTTTTCTTCCCCTTCTCATGGCTTGCATCTTTTGAAGCCATTGCCCTTTTTGATAGAAATCTTGGATAAACTTACTCAATTTATTTATTTAATAATTTTTTTTTCTGGTTTCTTGAATTTTGAGTTGAAAATTTTTAGTTGTTTATTACATTTTCATGGAATATGTTATTGTGAGTTCTTAAAAATATCTACTATATAAATAATCAGTGTGGTTTTATTTCCTTGGAGAAATTAGTTTTTTGTTTATTTAATGGAAAAACCCTAAAAAAAGTATGTTTTCATCAGGATAAGCTATCTGTTAAGCAGAACAGCAAACATTTTCAGAAAGAAGGCACTAACCGTATTCTTGGTTATTTTCCTTATGATGGAACCTCAGGACCCTAACTTCTTGTTGTACAATAAACAGACAAATTTAATATCAAGTCAAATGAATAAGTACTTATTTAAGTAAACCCTTACCTTCTTTCTTAGAATTATTACCAAGTATTACTTCCAAGGCAGAAGAACAGTAAGGACTAAACAATTGAGGTTAAATGACTTGCTCAGAGTTAACACAGCTAGGAAGTGTTTGAGCCCATATTTGAACCCAAGACCTCTTGTCTCCAGACATGGTTCTCTATCCACTGAGCAACCTAAGTGCACCTCAACAATTTATTAAGCACTCAGTACAACATTAGGGATATAATATATAAACAAACAAAAAAGGCAGTTTCTGCCCTCAAGGATCTTACATTCTAAGGTGTAAACTAAATATAAAAAGGGAAACTGCTGAAAAGAAAAGAGGGGAGATCCCTCTGGGGGCTTAGTGATTAGGTCAAGAGAATAAAGGATGGCTGATCTAGGCCCTTTCCCCAAAATGGAATCTCACTATACCAAATAGTACTTATTTCTACTATTAAAAACCTTATTGAGATAGCTTCCCAGAGAAACAGGACATTTTATGTCATTTAGAAGTTAAAGCAGTATAATTTTGTGATTTTTAAAAAATATTACAATTTTTTGGTAATTGGGAACAGTTTCATGAAGTTTCCCTTTATGCTATCTTGACAAAGGAGATCTAAATATAGATAAAACTTCAAAGGAGAGGAGAGCTTAACCTTTAGAGATAAAACTTTTGAAGACCTTTGGAAGCAACCATTTAAATATTAATACCATGTATCATTATTGTCTGTCCTGGGCAGCTAAGTGGCACAGTGAATAGAGTAACAGGCCTGTGTGACCCTGGGCAAGTCCCTTAACCCGTTTTGCCTCAGTTTCCTTATCTTTAAAATGAGCTGGAGAAGGAAATGACAAATCACTCCAGGGGCTTTGCCTAGAAAACCTCCCAAAAAAGGGTCATGAAGAGTTAGACACAACCAAAATGACTGGTTCTATTGTAGTGAGAAGAATGTTGGAGTCATAGAAGAATTCACATTCCAGCCCTTCCACTTTCTAGCTGTGTGAACTTGGATGAATCACTTCTCTGGGGCTCGGTTTCTTTCTTTGTAAATTTCTCTGTAAAGAGGTGTTGATAGATGACTTGTAAGCTCTAAATCTGTGATCCTAGGGATCCATCCTCAGGGAAGTGCATTTAAAGCTTCTCTGTGGGCTAGTCAGCCATAACAACTACTAATGTTATCTCTTCTGTATTAGTAACACAATTACCCACTTCTTAAGATTTGGTTTCTTTATTTAGAGAATGGTAAATGTACATGCAATTGAAGGAATACTATAAATACAAGTTTGTTTTTTTTAATAAAAGAAACAGTTTGCATACTTTTCCAAAAAAGGCAAGTTGTCTAGTAGGAAAGATCCCAACAATTTAATAATGACTTCCTAGTCTCTGAGTTGCAAAAAAGAAAAAAAATTGTACCAACTATATTTTCCAATGCATCTCCCATCTAAGAGGCCCCTTCAGTGATAATTTACATTGTATCTTGACATAGCAGCTAACAAATAATTAGAATACTCTAAAATCCAACACATGTTAATTAGGCATGATTTTAGTTGCTGACAATAAGAAAATATCTATGCCCTTTAGGAGTTTATGAGATGTAACATGTAAGCCAGTCATATACATAATTTAAGGAGGACAGGTAGAGTATTATCCACTGTTAACTATTTGGAAAGGTTTCTTTTTAAATATGACATATACACTAATCATGGAAGAAGCTAGGGATTTTTAAAAATAATTACTGGTGAGAAGAGTTCTTTGATGGACTGAAGGATATCTTGGACAAAAGCCTAGAGAGAGGAGATAGAAAGTTCTAGGTGTATAGTACAAAAGTTAAAATTAAATCTCCATAATAATATTACATTTTAAGAGATTTATTAATGATCATTAGACATCAAGGAATAAAGAATATACAAAATAAAGACCACATGCCCATGGCTGGTTAGCCATTTTTTAGTCAACCCCACTCACCACCATCAATGCTGACTGAACATCAGAGAGCAAGAGCCTCCAAACCCCATGCCCTTTATCCTCTGTCTACAGGAAGTATGTAATGACAGGAAGTCAGTGGGCTCTTGGGATATGTAGTTCTTTTTTAGGGTAACAGATTTTCAATCATACATTCCCCCTGAGACCTGCGGAAGACTAGTCTCTCCGGTGGGTCTTGTAAACATACCAACTTTGAAATTGCAGTAATTTGAGAATACGAGGAAAAGAGAACAAAACCAATAATTGCTAGGTGCATTGACAAAAAGCCAATTAGGGGGCAGTCCTCTTTTGGCATAAGAGTATACATTCAAATGAAGTGTTCAATCAACCTTCAGTTCAGTCAACCACACCCAAAGTTCATTCTGGATCTTCTTGATGTAGCTTGTGGTCTGTAGAGGCATCTTCATGGTGCCTTCTAAGAAGAGTTCATTTTTTGGATTTGGAGAGGTAGAATGTTTTCTTAACCTAAAATTACTCTCAAAAAGAATTTAAAATTTGCAATTTAAAATAATAACAATACATTCTCCCCCCCCCCCCCAAGAGAGTGTTGAAAAACACAGGGATCACTTAAGGATGTATGGATGAGTTATGAGTTATATGAATCAACTGGCAAACGAAATAAAAAATATTTAAAAAAATCCAAATTTAAAAAAGTTCTGGATGAAATATAGATTATCAAAGTCTTATGTGTAAAAATTCTATGTAAAGGAAAAATAAATCCATAACAGGTCCTTGAATCAGGACCCAATTAAAATGATTTAAGCAATTATGCATTTACCCAATCAGTAGCTAGGACTATAGAAAGTTTGCCACACCATGAAAGAGAGAAAAGGGACTAGATTAAAGGAGCCATGTTGGAGCCAAATTTGAGATACTTGGTACAATGTGGGACAAGGAAGACCTGCCTTTAACTCATGTTAAACAGCTGCAACCTCAAACCCCAAACAAGTTCAAGTCCTCTTGTCTTGGCTCAAAATTTTCATAAATCCCATTGGGATTGGTTGGTCTCTTTGACCTTGTGTTTGATAGGCACTGTGCAGTTTAGCTTTGTGTTTCTTTGGCACTGTGCAATGGCTCTTTTTGTATTCTCTTATCCTGGAATCAGACAGAATCAATAAGCAAAGTCCCATAATTCTTTTTTAAACAATCAGTGGCATCATTCTTATAGTCTCAAGCTTTTGGGGCATGCATTGACATTATAGCAAATATATTTTAAACTTATATTACTGCAAAATCAAAAAAGTTAAAGAAAATCTTCTCAATGCTGGTGACATGTGCTTCAAATACAAAATGGAGAGAAAAAATAAAACTTAGTATATTGTACAAGCAAGCAAAACCAATAATAAAAGTTTTAAAAACCAGAAATATGTAGCTTACAATCATTGACACTCTGTCAGCTAAGGAAATGTAGAATACAAATGTTTCTCACCAAAAATGAGATCCATTTCCTCTTCAAACCTGACCATGATCCACTGTGAGTATAAGCAAATGATTTTCACAAAGTAACAGTTTTTTTATAAAGAACAATAGTACAACATATAATGCACATTCAAAAGTATCAAAGTCCCCAAAATTATAATAGCCCATTTAATGACAATAGCAAATAAACCCAATATCATATTTCACATAAGTTGCTGTATGACCAAAAAAAAACAAAAACCCAAACCCATGAACCAGTGGATATTTGTCACAATTTTTACAGAAGTAGCAAATCTTTCAGCCTTGGCAAGTATATTTTAAAGTAAAACTTATTTGGCTCTAGAACATCACCAAGAAATCTAGATTGTTCTCATGGAAGTAAATTAAACTGAAGAAGTTTTCAGGAGCTCTTTTTGGATTCTTGCTTCATGTAAAAACACCTTGGTAGAAACATTTTTTTTGTTTCTCTACCTTTAATGCAACATTCTTTATAATATAAATATAAAAAATCATTTATTCAGAAACCACTAGTTAATTAAAATTATTTCTGAAGACCCCTTAGAATTGCCATTTAAATTCTTAGCTCATTAAATTCTTCAAAGGTTGTTAGCCAAGTTGAGTTCATCCATCATCTATGTGATACTTAACAAATTCAAAATGGAAGAAAAAGCTGTTTATGGACTTTACAACATTTTGATCAGTATAGTTATAGGGGAAAGGTAACAGAATATATATAATAGATAAAACACAGTATATTAAACTGATTCAGTGTAACAGAATAGTATTGAATACATTAAAATATGAACTTAAAACAATAAAATTAAATCTTAAAGAAAACAATCAGCAAAATATAATAAGATACAGAGACTTTCATGAAAAAAAATGGAGAGTGGAAAGGCTTAAAATTTCACATGCAGACCCTTTAAAGTTCCTTTTTCTAAAATTCAGATCCCTATTGTCAGCACTGTGGGACTTCCCATAGTGAGGGAGAACATGGGTTTTAGGAATCTCAAACTGGGCAGGCTCAAATGGCAAAGGGTTGTAGGTGGGTGAATTTCTCCCCTGGATCTCAGGCAAGATAATTGAAAGGATCAGTGGTAGAAAGAAAAAAAATCCTAAAGCTGGAAGCTGTTTGAAATAGGTAATGCAGTGCTCTTTTATAGAATACTCCATGACTGTAATCAATTTCCTGTTTGGAAGAGTCTTTTCTTTCTCCCCTTCCCCCCTGAGGTAAAATGGTAGTTTCCCCAGAGGGAGTTAGGAGGCTAATCATTGCCTAAGTAAAGAAACATCCTGATTTTTTTTTTTTACCATCTGCCCTGAGGAGCAACTCCAAGGACTCCTAGCTTCTTGGTGGCAGCAATCAGCCCAGCAGAGGCAGCAATAGTGATCAGGGTCTGGATAGAGGCCGATTTAGGGTTGGAGCTGGAGATCAGGAGGAGGATTTTTGCAGGCCAGGGGCTGGGACCCGGTGAGCAATCTGGGTCCAGAAGATCAGGAAGAAACAGTATCAGCAATGTCAGAGTCAGCAGCAAGGAGGAACGAAGGAGGAACAAGGAATGAAGGACTCAAGCAGTTGGAGAAGTGAAGCGGTTTATTTCTTCTTCGCCAAGAGTCCTCCCGATAAAAATAGCTCAGTCAGTAGGGAGAGCAAGCAACTGGGCAAAAAGTAGTAAAAGAAAAACGCAGCAGCTCTAAAGAGAGTTGGACTTTGTGAGGGTAGGTGGGGTGGGCAAAAAGCATTGGCAGGAGAAATGTGGCTTAAAAAATGTTATCTAGTGTAAAAAAATAGACTCGAATACAGGACTACAATCCCCATGAGCCTTTGCTCCACTTCCCCAGAATGCCTTGTAATCTCACCTGGGCCGAGATCGAGAAGGTATTTAAGCTGATTAAAAGGCTTTTGAGGTCTCTCTTGGCAGTTGGACTTCCGTTTGGGGTAGACGTGGCTTTTTTTTCCATAATATAGGTGAGGTTGTGTCTAGGCCACTCTATGGCCTGGACACGTGTTTCTTATCCTGTATTTTCTTTAATCCTTAATCTTCAATAAACCTCTAAAAAAATATAATACTCCTTGCAGAGAGAAAGTAATTTCTACCTGCCTCAGATGCGTCAGTCTCCCCATCTCCCCTAACTTTTAATCTTTATAGTTGGCGTAACCACTTTGGGAGAAAAAACTCTCAATCTTCTGATTTAATCTTTAATATCTAGTGCCTAGAAAATTTTTTTTGAGCCATATCTATCTGGCCAAGGTTTTCTACCCTTGCAAAGCTGCTACAGGCTCCGGACCTGTTGCTTTTGTTGCCCACCCCACCTGGCTCGGCCCCGTCGCTTCCTGCCTGCAGCCTGTAGCCCTGATAGTCCTCACCTGGTACCTGGTCCCGGCCTTGCCCACCCCCACAGCCACTCCAGCTCCTGCTCCTGGCCTCTCACTGTCCCGATGCCTGCCTATTTCTGCACCCCAAACCCACAAGCACGACCCCAGTTGGCTTATCACCCAGATCCTTGGAGCAGATCGCTCAGGACTCATTGCGACCAGCTGGTAACAGTATTGGCCACGTGGGCGGAGGGGAGAGACGAGAGGGAAAGGAGACCCTGTAATTTTCCCTTAGGCTAAGTCTCCACCTGGATGGGGGTATTGACCACAGGAGGAGGGATCATATCAGGGGAGAGGGGAAAGAGAGACTAGAGGAGAAGAAACAGATTTTTTCAAACAGAAACCTAAAAAGCAATGGGCTGTTTAAAAGGATTTTTGACTGTTCTGGTAATAGCATTAACTTCACCTGCGTGTCAGGGAGAAGATTCAACTAACTTTGAAGGGAAAAATGGGTGGCTCAACAGACTGAGAGCCAGACATAAAGACATGCAGTCCTGGGTTAAAATCTGGCCTCAGATACTCCCCAGCTATGGGGCTCCGAGCAGATCACTCAGACCCCATTACCTTACCATTCTGCCTTCGGACAATAGGCATTTAAATGGATAATTAATAATTAAAAAAACCCACCCAAGGAACTTTGAAGAGACTAAAGGCTATATTTTGAGGCATTTCAAACTCCAATGGTTTATAAAAATCTCTATTCTATTGCATTTTTTGTTATGGTTTAACTTTGTGATTTTAAGTTCATATATTACTGGATTCAATATTATTCTGCTTGAACTGAAGGTTGATTGAAATTATTTTGAATGTACTTAGTTTTAAAAATTCTGTTATTTTTCCCCTATAACTATTGAACAAATATTATTGTGAATAAGCCCATATATGAAAAAACAGCTTTTTTCTATTTTGCCGAGGATAGATGGACTTCAGAACTGGTTATAATTGTATTAACAACCTTGGAAAATTTAATGTGCTGAATACCTCAAATGATTTGATTTTAAGGGTTTTTTAAATATGATTTTTGGAATTTTTTTTTAACCATCTGGTTATTTTTGCCTGCCTCTACCACAAGGTAAGGCCAATTGTAGCTGAAGTGCAATTCATTTTATAACCCCCAACCTTCCCACATGTGAATGGAAGTTGGGCAGTTAATCTCAGGGCATTGGTATCCCTAAAAGCCTCCAAAAGGAGCACTCCTTTATTTATACTCTTCAGCTCACTATTTTACTTCTAACAGAATGATATATAGATTTCTTGATTATGTTCTAAACCCTAGATGAGTTTTATTTTGTTTAAAAATATGTTTATACACCAAGGTTGAAAGATTGCTACGTTTGTAAAAACTTGTGACAAATATCCATCAATTCATAGGTTTTTAAAAATGTCATACAGCAACTTATGTGAAACATGAAAGTGTGTTTGTTTGCTATTGTAATTAATTGGGCTATTGAGAATTTTGGGGATTTTGATAACTACATATTTGTACTACTGTATTTTTAAAGATGAAAAAATTGTTAACCTTGTTCAATTCATTTGCCTTCTACTCACAGTGATCATGGCCGGATATTAAGAGGAAATGGATCTCATTTTTGGTGAGAAAGCCTTGTATTTTATATTTTCTTAGCTAACACAGAGTGTAAATGATTATAAGCTATATTTTTGAATTTTTTAAAGCTTTTTTTAATTATATTTTTCTTGCATGTGCAATATACTTTTTTCAGGTTTTATTTTTTTCTCTCCTTTTTATATTTGAAGCACATGTCACCAGTATTAAGATTTTCTTTAACCTTTTGATTTTTAAGTTTAAGATACATTTGCTAATGCATGCCCTAAAAGGCTTGTGACTATAAAAACGATGCCACTCATTATTTAAATAAATTATGGGACTTTGCTTAATGATTCTGTCTGATTCCAGGACAAGATATACACACAAGAGCCATTTCATAGGGCCAAAGAAAACCCAATCCAGGATGGATTGATGCACTTCTAGGCCAATACAAAGGTCTTGAACCTAGTGTAAAGACTCGAGGTTACTATGTTTAACATGTGTTAAGACATAGGCTTTCCTTGTGTCCACACTCACTCTGAAAATACTCATAGACAAGTATCCCCAAAACCTTGGCTCCTATAATCTGGTCCCCTTTTCTGCTTTTCATAGTGTGGTGCCTTTCTGTAGTCCTGGCTACTGACTGGGTAAATGCATCATTGCTTAGATCATTTTGATTGGGCCCTGATTAAAGGACCTGTTATACATTTATTTTTCTTTTATTTGGAATTTTTACACATAAGACTTTGATAGTCTATATTTTCATCCAGAGATTTTTCTTTTTGATTTTTCTGATGTCTTTTTAATATCTTTTGCCAATTGATTCATATACCTCAGCCATGCATCCCTAAGTGATCCCGGTTTTTTAATCACCCTCTTAACGGGGGGAATGTAAAAAAATATCTTTATTTAAATTGCAAAGTTTAAATTCTTTTTGAGAAGAATTTTAGGTAAAGAAGATGCTACCTCTCTGAATCCAGAACTGAACTGTTGGAGAAGCCATCATGAAGAAGCCTCCAGAACACAAGTTGCACAAAATTGAACTTTGGGTGTGGTTGATTGAACATTTATTTGTATCTGTACTTTCATGCCAAAGGGGTGTAAACCTTAAAATTTCTTAGACTTATAAATGTTGGAAATTTCACCATTGGGAAATTTCATACTTGAAAAATTTCCTATTGATAGTGGGAACTCTATTGGAATGTGAACCCCATTGGCATGGGAGGTTCCTCCTCCCTTCTTAAGATTACTTTAGGACAGAAACCTTTTGCTGAACAATGGAAAGGGCTTTGACCTATGCTTAAGCATAGAACAGGAATTTCTTTGAGTCATGATTGATTTTAGAATTGATACAATAGAGATACTTGGAATGACAGAACCAGGTCTTAGAAAATACAATTTCCACCCCACTCAGTCCTAACAGGATTTAGGAAGGGCTGCAGCAAAGGATCAAGATTTAATTATTGAGAATATGACCTTCAACAGACATGTGCAAAGCCACAGACCTCTGGGCGGTCCTGGGTTAAGCTAGAGCTACCATTGGCACAGGAAAATGATGGACAGTGATTGGTAGATGTGAGAACTGAGGGGAGGGAACTTGGATGGTTTCCTTAAAGATAGAGGGGTCTGAGGACTGAGGGTGGTTGGTTGGAGAGGTTTTTGGTCTGAGAGGTGGTGCTTTGAGGGTTGGCTCTGAAGGAAGCTGGAGGTGGAGGCCCCTGAGACTGTTTCTCCATTTTGGTCACGTGAGTAATAGGGACTGATCTCCTTTCTTTGCCCCAGCTATCTAAGGGCTTGGGCCTTTTGGCCCAGCCTAAACAGAAGGGGTATTTAAGTCCTATTCCCTTCTCTCCCCTTTCTCTCTCCCTCTCTCTCTCTATCTCTAATACCTTTCTTCATCCTGTTTGTAATTAAACTCCATAAAAGGTTGACTGCTGACTTTTTTCATTTAGGAATTACATAGCTGAATTCCTTGGCGACCTTAATTTAATATATATCAGTTTTTTTAAAGTGATTTCCTTGTCACAGGGGACTGCCCCCTAACTGGCTTTTTGTCAATGCGTTCAGCAATTATTGGTTTTATTCTTTTGTTTCTCTTATACTCAAATTATTGTAATCTTTAAATTGATTATGTTTTCATGATCTTTTGGAAAAAAATTAATTTTTTTTCAAATGATCAAACGGGGAAATGTAAAAAAAAATAGACTCGAATACAGGACTACAATCCCCATGAGCCTTTTTTCCACTTCCCCAGAATGCCTTGTAATCTCACCTGGTCCGAGATCGAGAAGGTATTTAAGCTGATTAAAAGGCTTTTGAGGTCTCTCTTGGCAGTTGGACTTCCGTTTGGGGCAGACGTGGCTTTTTTTTTCATAATATAGGTGAGGTTGTGTCTAGGCCACTCTATGGCCTGGACATGTGTTTCTTATCCTGTATTTTCTTTAATCCTTAATCTTCAATAAACCTCTAAAAAAATATAATACTCCTTGCAGAGAGAAACTAATTTCTACCTGCCTCAGATGCGTCAGTCTCCCCATGTCCCCTAAATTTTAATTTTTACAGTAGACTATCTTAAAAATTTGAGAGGTTCTTCTCCGACTAGTGGTTGCCATCAATGTAAAAGTTAAAATTTAAATCTCCATAATAATATTACATTTTAGGAGATTTATTAATGATCATTAGACAACAAGGAATAAAGAAGATACAAAATAAAGACCACATGACCATGGCTGGTTAGCCATTATTTAGTCAACCCCACTCACCACCATCAATGCTGATTGTACATCAGAGAGTGAGAGGCTCCAAACCCTATGCCCTTTTTCCTGTCTACAGGAAGTATGTAATGACAGGAAGTCAGTGGGCCCTTGGGATATGTAGTTCTTTTTTAGGGTAACAACCATACAGTAGAATGTATGACAAACAAGTAATATGCAATAAATCATGAAAGGCTGGTGATAAATTGTGAAGGATTTAAATGCCAAACAGTAGTTTGCATCTTAACTTTTAGAAGCAGTTGGGTTTATTGAAGTTTTTTTTAACAGGGGGATGATATGGTTGGGTTTGTGTACTAGGAATACTAATGTGGCAGTCATATGGAAAATAGATTCTAGAAAGGAAAGACTGAAAAGTAGTTCAGGAAAAATGGCAATGGAGGCATGAACAATGTGACTGTTGCATGAATGGAGAGAAAGAGAATTATTGAATTAGAATTTGTAGAACTTGGCAATTGTTTGGATATAAAAACTGAGGAAGAGGGAAGAATTGAGGATGACACCTAGGAATTGTGGATGACTAGAAGGATGGTATGTCTTTGATAGAATTAGGGAAATTTAAAGAAGTGGTTTTAGGAGGTTAAATAAATCCATTATCTATCTCTGTCTTGAGAGATGGGCCAATCCCAGACAAGGTTAAATGACAGGCTACAAACCTGTGGTGTCTTCTGTCTCAAACATGTGAAACCTCCCTCAAATCCCCAGTAGAATGAGAAGATGAGAACAGTTTGTTCTGTCGTCTATGAAGATGTTTGAAGCAGGTACTTGGGTTAGACAGTAGAGATTCCAAGATCCTTCAGTGCCACCCTGGACCATTGCCAGTCAAACTGACTTGTCTCTGGACTTGGATGACTTTGGAAGAGTGAGGTAGATTACTTTGTGCAATTCTGCCTCAGTTAAATTCAACTCATCTGCAAGTCAAGTCCTCTTTGAAATCAAAGTATGAGCAACCACACCACAACAGTTATTTAATTTTTGAGAACTTCTTTGTTCATCTGCAAATGTAGAGAACAGAAACTTGGTTTATAAGTTTGAGAATCAAATGAAGCTGCCCTTTGGACACTCTAGGTTTTCTGCACCAACTTCAATCAGGAAGTATAATTCCACTCCAGGACATCACACACTACAGCTTCTTCTAATTGTCTTATTCTTTGCCAAACCTTTTTAAGAGATTTGCTCTGTTCAGTCATATCTTCATTCCTTTCTAGGCTTTATTGGACTTTTATCAACACTTTACCATACCCCTACTGGTGTACCTTGATCCTTCTCAGCTTCCTTTTATGCATTATCTTCTCCCATTTAGAATATAATCTCCATGAGGGCAGGAACTGCCTTTTTTTTCCCCCTACTTTTGTTTGTATTCCTTACATTTAGCACAATTCCCTGGCCATAGTGAATGTTTAATAAATGCATCTTGACTCAACTGTGTTAACACTCCTTTAAAAGCTATTTGATTTACTTATATAAATTCAATTTTAAAAATCTAAATTATATATTTATACATATGAGCAATTGTTATAAAATATTAATAGTTATGCTTTCAGCATTAATGCAGACGAGTGCCCAGTATTATATGTATTACACATGGAAAAACAAGTTTTTATTTCCGTTTATTTAAAGTTTTCTTTTGATTCAGTAACTTTTCCCCATTTGTAAACTCTTTGAGGACTTAGGCAGATAACTAAAGTGATACTTGTTAATTTTTTTACTCAGTAATAGCTATATCTCTGATATGAAAGTATCTTTTCATCTCTTGAGAGTATTTTTATCTTTATTTAGATTCAAATGGTTGGTTAAGCTTTGGTGGCTCAGTGGATAGAATGTTGGGCTTGAATTCAGAAGTCCTGAGTTTAGGTTTTGTCCCAGGACTTACCAGGTGTGTGATCCTGGGCAAGTCACTTAATTTTTCTCAGCTTCAGTTGCCTCATCTGCAAAATGGGAACAATAATAGTACTTACCACATAGGATTGTTGCGAGCATCAAGCGAGATAATGTATGTTAAGAACTATGTAAGCCAAAGAAATATGTAAATGCTCATTATTGTTACTGTTACATAGGAGGATATTTGATAAGTCGGTGGTCAAGAAATGTCATTCCAATAACAGATAATGCCTCCTTAAACCACCTAATTAATTCCATTTATATAGTAGGAGGTATTTGGAAGGAGCAGGTATCCAATTTCAAATATATACGATAAAGTGAATTATTGAACTGAAAAGATCTTGGTTTATCATCCTTTCCATAATCAAACCACAGTTGTATTTAAGAAAAAATTACTCCCTCACACATACACATTATTACTGAATGACTTATTTACTTGTTTCTAAAACTATAGTTAAGGCTATACTGACTCTCTCTGTATAACTTTTTTATGTTTGAAATTGTTGTTGTTGTTCAGTCATTTTTAATTGTGTCCAACTGTGCGATTCTGGGATTTTCTTTTTAAAAATTTAAAAATTTATTTTTTGTTATCAAAGACAATGTCCAGAAACATTAAGTACTAAGGAATTTGTTCATGGCATTGTTTTACAAAAGTTGGAGGGTGAATAGTTTATTTTCACATGTATCCTTCACTTATTAGTGATGAGGTCATGAATCAATGCAATTATTAAAAAAAAAAACAACTTGTAAAGAAAAGAACATCTAATACTTATTTTGAATCTGTTGGTTAGAGCAGATTTGGTGGTCATGGCACCACCAAATAATTTAAGAGCCAACCCTTTCCCTGCTAACACAGGGAGTAGAGTTTGGTTCTTCTGAATAGGTCACAGATCTCTCAAATATAGGGAGCATGTTTGAAATGTCACTTATATAAAATATGTTCATGTCACTCAAATTACACAACATCGTAGTGTTAAAAAGTCAGAATTATATAGTCAATTAATGACAGAGACAGTGTAGGTCAAATGCTAATTTCATGATGGATGGAACCTTGAAAGAAAGGACAAAGAAGAAAACAACTGTTTGCATGTGAGTAGGCTATTGATCTGCACACAGGGGCATGTGCATTGTAACAAAATGTGTTAAGAAGGAATTCCAGTGATGGTTCATCTGTTTTAAGCTGTTCATTCAGTCTCAGTCCTGAAGGCTTTCATTCATTTAATTCTGGGTTAAAATGTAATTTCAAAGTTTAGTTAGCATACTGTTTGGCTCAAAACAGTTCGAACTGAGGGAGTTTGTTCCATTCCCTTACCTGCAAATTTATTTCTCAGCTTCTGGGTATGTGGGGTACTTGACTGTCTCTATTTTTTCTTTCACTTTATAGGAAGGGTACAAGCCTATTCTCCCTTGATTCTCATTGAAACCTTTAGAATAGCCATCCCAGTGGTTTCCGATCACGCTAATGACATCTCCAGGATCCATAGGGATTTCATTAGCAGTTCGTGGTCGGTGAGGATAAATAGCAATCTGGTTGTGGGCATTCTGGCCCCCAAAATAGTAAATGTCATCCAAAGAATGGAAGTAGGCAGAGGCATCAGGATGTAGTGTCTGCATGATTTCATAAGCAGCTCGACAAACATGAGATGAAAACGTACAGACTAGGAAATCTGCTTGTGACAGAAAGTGTATATCCAAAATTACACCTTGTAGGGAATTGAATGTATATCGATTACCTAGTCCAGCTAACCAGGATATGGAGTTATTACTGATAAATTCATAATTTGGGTACTTGGCCTTTGCCTGTTTCAATAAGGAAGGATCATCTGTGGCCAGATAAACTCTTTTTTTGTCCACATGTATTCTGCATTCAAGAAGCTGGAAATGCTCTTCAACATGAACCATGTATTCCTCAATGGAATGGAATGCGGCTTCTGTTCTCACTTTGTCTGTACGTCGAACATGAACTCCGATAACTGGGTGCTTGAAACCAAGCTTTTTGGTGGCTTCTTCAATTTTCTTTTTTAACCAAGGCTGTGGACGGATTAAGTATTTGACAAACTGGGAAACCCACCACACGGCGGGATCTCCATGGATCCGCACTAGTCGATCTGCAAGGTCTTCTGGAATAGCCAGTGGTAAATAAGGTGGCCGTGGATGAAGGAAGTCAACAATGGGAAGGTCTACTACTTGAATATTTTTGTCATTTATCTCACCTGACCAGAGTCTATTAGTGCTGCCTTCTCTGTTTGTGCATGTCTCACTTAAAGGTCTAAATACAGTCTCCCATCCACCAGTAGCATAGTGCCACTTATGGGATTCCAGAATGAGAGTTCTTTGAGTGCCATATGCAATCATGAAGCAGTAGACAACATGGTGGAGTTGACAGCCATAGCCACAATTTTTGTTGATATTACATACCAGTTTCTTGGCTTTTTCGCAATTCTTGGGGTTCTGAAGATATGTTATTCTCCTTTGGACTAGTTCTGTCAGGTTTTTGGCTTCTTTTTCTCTCCAATAACCAGCTCCATCTGCTTGACTGAGGTAGTACAGATCTGTCATTATTGACCTTTCCTGATGACCCAAATCAAATAGAAATTCATCCACATGTCTTTGGAGGTCAATTCCTTCTAAATCTTTCAATTTCTTCAGTTCACTCTGGAGAAAAAACCAAAGCTCCTTAGCTCCATTTTCAATCTTCCTCAGTATTTCATAATTCTTCCCTAGACCTACATCTCTGGTTTTCTTCTTGTAATTTTCTATCTGTTCTTTGCCTTTTAAAAACTGTTCTTTTAAAGTACGTACCCTTCCTGAATCTGGTCCCTGGTCCATGGGATCTTCTGGTATCCTGAGAAACTCTGCCATCCGCCTCAAGTTTTCATTCTGTTGTTTTAAGTGTTCAAGCTTTGACAGTATCTTGGAGATTTCTTGTCTATAGTGATCAGGATGGTCATTGTCCCCTACCAGGTGTCCACCTCTATAAAAGAGCAAGGTCCCCCAAGCAAAGAGAATGAGCATAATCCAACGCCAGGAGCCAAACCATGGCCTCATTTTTAGGTTCTTGACTCTCTCTGTGTCTAGAGCTCAATGAGTTGCAAACATGGTGATTTGGATGACAGCAGAAAGGTAGGTTGGTTATCTTTTTAAAAATTTAAACCTATGATGCTTTGAACAAATTAGAATCGGTTGAAAGTCCTAGGGCAGTTTCTTTCAGAAGTGCTTCTGGTGTTGTGAGTAGGAAGCTTTTGTTTCAAGTCCTTCTTGTATTTTATATTCTTCCTTTCCTTAGTAAGATATTGCCATAACTGTAAGGTATTTTCAGAAGAATGTGTTTCTGAATCACTGAAATGAACAACTTTTGTTTAAGTGCCTTTCTTTTAACTCAAGTCCAAATATAAGTAACTGGATTTGTTCAGTTAATTAGCAAAGGATGATTAAAAAACTTCATTATTTTTCTCAGAGGCAGAAACCATCAGAACCATCAGGGTCCTCTTTAGACTTGGCTAGAGCAGTTATGTGTAGGCCAATTCATAATGAAGTATTAGAATTCTTATGCTGCTTTCATTCCAGATCTGCCCATGTTCTGTGGAGGCGGGGGAGGAGGATGCTACTGAGCTGCCTGTAGCCACCACTGCTTCTGGCCATAGCTGCCCCAGGAAGGGGGAATGGGAGTGGGACGGATGGTGGTGTGGAGGAGGATGCTACTCCCAATTTGGGGAGGAGAGGGAGAATTGGAAATAGGAACCACCACCGCCATTTAGTGGAGCCTTTGGAGCCACTGACTCTGGGATTTTCTTGATAAAGATACTGGAATGGTTTGCCATTTCCTTCTCCAGTTCATTTTACAGATGAGGAAACTGAGGTAAACAGGATTAGGTGCCTTGCTTAGGTCAGTGAGTGTCTGAGGCCAGATTCGAGGATGAGTCTTCCTGATTTCAGGCCAGACACTCTTATCTTCTGGGCCACCTACCTGCTGTGTTTGAAGTTACTGCTTTATTTAACATGGCAGAGTACCTTAGCTACATGATTTTAGCTTAAATGTTAATTGGTTATGAGGAAAGTTATAATCCATGGCAGAAAATTCAAGAGCCCTTGAATATTCAAACCTAAGGTAGGGTTTCAGGTCTTTGAGAATTTCCCATACATTTTTTCCTGTTTCTATTCTTGCCTAAGGTTTCTTACTCCTAGTTGTTGTGGGAGGTAGCAGAGACCTGAGAGGTTATTTCCTTCCTTTCCTTTGTTCAGAGTATTAAGATGTCTAATATTTCTAGTAACAAAGGGAAGATGGAGGAAATAGCCAATTAATTCTTTTTCTGAGAGCAAGCAGACTGAATAATTTAGGGCTAGACCTAAGTAGCCTAGATAGTTACCATCATTTGCATTTATGATTCAGATACTTATTTCTCCCTTCTGACTTCATGCTGTAAATCTTCATTTCACAGTCTCTAAATGGAAACAGGGCTCATTCTGTGTTAAATTTGTGTAATACATTTCATTCATCTTTTGTGTCCTTAAAACACATTTATTACATTTTATATAATTTTTAATACTTATTGTTTGGAAGAAACCTAGTCTGCTGCTTCTTGTGAATTTGTGTCAGAATTTGTTAGCATTAAAATTCTCTGGAGACTATATATTAATTTATAATTATTTATTAAAAAGTGAAAGCCAGTTGGAGAGAGAAAAGGCTGGTCGCCTAATAGCTGGTTGCCTAGCTAACCTGAGAGCACCACAATTTGTGTCTCCATTCTTTAAGCCAGGGAGTTATTTCTAGGAAAATGATTGTAAAATTCCTCGATCTATAACTTAAAAACCCCACTGATGCCTCTTTTTCTGGGTTTCCTGGTTGGTAGACTTGACATTAGTACAAGTCAGAGGTCAGTCTTCCAGACTCCAAGAATTGTGTGGGACAAGAGGCGCACATCTTGTTGGGATGTCAGGGAGCCTTGAGGCCTCTGGCATCCTCCCATAGTACGAACACACACCTTGTTCTTAACTCAATGAAAGGACAGGGGTGAGGGCCAAATGGATTTAAAACTTTCCTTCTAAAATGGAAAGAGGGATACAAATTTATATTAAATTCATACAGTCCTTGCTCTGATTCTTTGGGAGACATGCTATTCCCCAGTGAATTATCTATGGTGCATAAAGGCCCAAAGATATTATGCATTTCATGGATGGTCTAACTACATTTGGATATTTCTTAACACATTAAAAAATGATTGACAGATGCACTGACAAGAAGCTATTAGGGGGTGTTCCTCTTTTTTGGCATAAGGGTTTTACAGTCAAGATAAAATAATGGCACCTGGGAAGGATAGAAGTGGATGTAGGGCCCAGCCTTCCACAGTTCAGTTCTTTATATTGTAACCACAAAAATGTGGGTTTCAAGACTGTGAATTGCCAAAACTGTAAAGATAATTTTCAGTGTCTTGATTTAAATAAAAAATGAGTGGTCGCCATGGGAAAAATTCCCAAATATGAAAATACCCAAGTCAGCTGGGTTTTATGGAGATTTTAATTAATACAAATGAAGGAATTTAAGGGAAGGGAGAGAGAGAAAGAGAAAATAGTAGGAAGGCCTGAGCCTTAAGAGAGACTTGTCAGTCTTTTGTCATTCACCACAAGATTGTCCTAAAGCAAAACTCCAGTACTTCACTGAAATCCTCAACTCCTGAACTCAGTTCAGAGAACCAGCTCCTCCAAACTAACTCCAAACTCCAGATAAGTTCAGAGACCCTCCTCTGGACTCCTGACCTCCTTTTAAAGAGAATTTTCTCTTATGTCACCTCCCCTAATTTTTCACATCTATCAATCCCAGTAGATGCTTTCCCCCAGGACTGTCCATTCTTAGTTCACATCTTCTTTTGGTTATCACCTTCTCTGATTAGATTATATCTTCTGAGTATTTCACATCTCTTTGCTAAGCTTGTCCTTTGTAAGTTGCTTGACCTTTTAGTGATTAATTTAACCTTTATAGGTACTTATCACCTTTTTGTATTAGATCTAAAATAGACCACCTAGCTTAGGGTTTTTGCTTCACTATCAGTATGAGTTGGGAACTTTTCATTGTTCAATCAGGAATTTTACAACTTTATCTTCCCCTAAGGCACTGTCTGAGTAGGCTGGAGTAATTTTAAAGTTCTCAGTACATTCCTAAGTACCTCCATTGTAGAAAATGGGGAAAATCTTCTGAAGTAGAGTCTGACTAAGATTTACAATATCCAGAGGCTCACTCAGAGGCTCATGATGTTGTATTTGATTTTTGGGGACATCCTCTATTACTGTCATCATTTTAGTTCATTTGGAATCATGATGGTCCTCACAACATTTCCTGCAAGAGATCTGCTTTCTTTGTCCAGTTTATTGATCCTGTCATTTCCTAAAATTGCTTAAAATTTTTTTAGCAGACTTTTAGGATATCTTCACATTTCTTCCCTCAGAAGGATGAGATACTGCTCAGGATCTAATCCTACATATAGGCACATACATAACTTGACAGTAACACAAAATAATGTTCTAACAAATTCTCTTTGGCAAAATATTATGCCTAAGTATGAATTTAGTGTTGAACATGCCAATAAGGATAACTTAAGTAAATCTTTTCTGTTATCTTTTGCTTTTGTATAACCTATATTTCCCAGTACATCTTTCCCTTTCCCCCTTTCAGAGTCCTTTTTAACATTATATTAAAAAAAGAGGAAATAGATTTTAGCAAAATAAAAAAAATATAAAAAAAGTGACATTATATTAAATCTTTCACACCTGTAGTCTATAACTCTGCAAAGAAACTAGATTGAGGAATGAGGTGGGTGGAAGGGAATGCCTATTCACATTTTTTTTGAGACTAGGTTTGGTTATGATAATTTTTCAATATTCAGTTTCTTTTGTTTTGCCATTCTTCTATTTGCATTATTGTTGTCAGATGTGTTGTTTTCCTGGTTATGCTTACTTTACTTGCATCAGTTCATATACTTCTGTATTTCAGTGGACTCTTCTTTTTTTTTTTTTAATAATAGTACAGTAGTACTTTATTACATTTATGTTCTACAATTTGTTTTTATTACATCTGTATTTTTCTTTTATTTCTCCCCTACTTCCTCCCAGAGAGCCATCCCTTAAAATAAAGGATTATTTTAGAAAAAGAAAAGAAAAATTCAACAAAACTGATTAATGCATAGAAAAAAATTGGACATGTGCAATATTCAACACCTTTGATGTGCCCATCTGTGCAAAAGTGGTGTAAGGGTGAAGTGTTAATCTTATGCTGCTTTTTTGGCATCAATCTTGTTCCTTATAATTTTACAACATCCATTTTCCATTATTTTGTGGTGGTTGTATGCACTGTGTCTATCTTTCTAAACTCTGTCTCAGTTCCTATGTCTTTCCTTCTCTGTGAACTTTATAGTCACCATTTCTTAGAACATAGTAATATATGTTCAGTTAGCTTCATTTATCACCCTTTTGATGGTGATGGAGTCATCTACTTTGTTTCCAGTTTTATTTGCTACTATATAATATCCTGCTATAAATATTTTGATTTACATGGGACCTTTGTTTTTGTCTTTGACTTCCTTGGTATATATTCCTTATGAAAGAATCTCTGGGTCAATGAGTATATTGATTTTCAGCACATGTGCAAGTTTAAAGTTTATTGAAGTGAATGAAGCTATCTTGGTAGATGTAGAAAGATTAAATTTTTTTTATTTAACTGATAATCCTAGTTTGCTCACTACTAAGAAAAACACATTTTTTTTTACTGTTAGACTTTTTAGCTTCATTTATCACCCTTTTGATGGTGATCCTGATGATTAGACCCTAAACATTAGGATGGGTCACTAACCTTTGTTATCAAAATAAGAAGTAATGGAAAATCTTAACATAATTTTTAAGAAACCTACATTTGCTTTACTAATATTATTATTTAATAAAAAATTTTAGATTGTACTTGTAATTGTCAAGTAACAAAATCTCAGATACCAAAGTTGGTTTTTACCTTTATTTAAGCTATATTTGTTGTTTGTTTGGATTTGAAGTTATGATTAGATAACATTTCCATACTTTATGACTCTAAATAGGCAAAAAATAATTACAGATTTTGGAAGATTTAATATGTGGAATTGTTTTTCCTTCTTACATATCCTTTTTCTTTTTTTTTTTTTTGACCAAAGCTGCCTATGTATCCACGAGTGCCACTTTTTACTTCCTATTTACTTTTTGCCATTGCCAAGACTTTCAATTCTTTGACCTTTTCTAGTTCTCCCAGAAATTCTCTGATTTCACTACCTTCCTTTGCAGGATGGTGGTCATTTTTTTGTATCCATGTTCTTGTTTGTGCCTCTCTCACTCTTTACAGCTATTTTGGGAGCTTAAGATTTCTTTCATGAGGAGCCAGTTCATCTAGTAAAGCTAAATGTAATAGTCCATTATAACAAGACTCATGTTTTAATTTACATGTGGGAAAATGTGCTCAAAATAAGATACCCTGAGATGGGTTAAGGGTTGTCATGTTAGGGTTGGGGCAGGGACATTCTTGCAACCTTTAAGCAGTTGTTAATCTCTAATAGGAAGAGGATTGTCCCTCTTTGAGAGGTTACCATCCGGCATTGAAACATCTAGGCTCTGCCAAGATCTTGCCCCTCCTGGTTTTATGGGTGGGAAGTCTGAGTCTTTTATCCTTTATTCAACATGGAAATCTTAAATTACGAGCGACACATTGTTGGTCCACATGCAGAATAAGATAGTCCATGTGTGAGTGAAACCTAGAACAATCCACTGCCTGGATGGGCAGCTTTTTGTCCTTTGCTTTTGCAGAGGACTCGTGGCATCAGAGTGAAGGCTATGATTTGCCCATGAATTAGTTGGGACAGAGTTGCCCAAAATCATCAGCTTCATTTCTCTTCCAGAATCATCCAAACCCAGTGGCAGGACACAAGTCAAGATGACTGATGATGGCCTAGTGTACAGTGGATGACCGTGGAGTCTGGATGTCTGACCAAGCTCTAAGCGCTCCATAGTAGCTGCTTCAGCCCCCTTCATGACCATTGGAACGAGCATTCTTCTCTGCCTGTTCCACTGGGGAAATCTCTACAGCCTTGGGATAGATATCCCCCTCACCCACCAATGGGTGTGTGGCCCATCAGGCACCATCCACCTGCTTTAACCCATGTGGCTGAGAGGTTTATTGGGCTGTGCCTATTGGGCATTACAAGTGAGTTCTCCCCAAAGTGAGTGTTGGGTGCCAGCTGGAGCCCCAAGGCAGAAAACAGCCTGCAGAAAGAGGGCCCAGCAAGCCCTTAGGCCAGAGGTGCTAGATCTCTTTGAATACCCATACACCTGGGATCAGCAGCAACACAGATGGGTGTTACAGTGAGGGACTGGGCCCACGCTGCTGCTGTTCAGGTTCCAGCAGGGAGCCCTGTGTGATTGATGAGTGGGAGGCTATACTATAGAATTAGGCTGGAATACATCAACCAGTTAACTAGCCTTTGCTGAGCTGCTGTATGCACCAAGACAAAAGTAAAATAATGCCTGCCCTCAAGAAGCTTACTTTCTAACATGCATAACACAGTTGTTCAGGAGACCTACATAGCAAATACACAAAACCTTTGAGGGAAAGGAATTTGGGATTTAGGTGTGGGGGGAAAGACCAGGAAAGCCCTCCTAAAGTAGATGGTGCTTGAGGTGAGTCTAGGAGGATGTCAGGATTCTAGGCAAGCAGGGACTTGCCAAGAAGAGAGAGGAGGTGTTCTAGGACAAAGCCTGTCACATATGTACCTTAGAGATCTCAGAGGGGCTCCCTCAAATGAAAACTAATTGTCAACTACCCTGGGCCCTTCAAATCCTTTGATTTCTTGACCTCTTTCATACCTACCTAGCCATAATCCAACCTTAGGTAACACTAATTGGCATTTTCTGTTCCTGTTCCTATGCTAGCAAGTTGTGCAAGAGACTTTCAATACCAGTCCAATTAGTTCCACTACAAATTTCACCTGAATAACTTTAGTTGATACCTCAGTGCTATGGCACACTTTTCATTAATCTGTTATTGATTTTCTTTTACATTCCTTGTAATGACTGTTGCAAACTTTTTCCATTGTTTTCAATCCCTAACATTACCTCCTTTTTTTAGACCCTTACCTTCCATCTTCTAATCAATACTGAGTATTGGTTCCAAGGCAGAAGAGTGGTAAGAGCTAGGCAATGGGGGTTAAATGACTTGCCCAAGGTCACACAGCTAGGAAGTATCTGAGGCCAGATTTGAATCCAGGATTCCTATCTGTAGGACTGGAACTCAATCCACTGAGCCACCTCACTGCTCCCAAGGAGACTTTCTGGCACCTAAAAGGTCACTTCTTAAAAACCATATTGCTGTGGAATTCAAAGAAAAATTAAAAAGATACTCTGTCTGGAACACAAATCTGGGACAGTACTATGATAATGGTAGCAGAATGCAGAGGCAACAGTGGAACCAACAAAGAGATTGGAAGCAAATAACAGAAACTAATAAAATGCTACATATTCTGAGTATAATATATTTTAGAGATGCTTTAGTTTGAGGTCAGCCCTTGTTAAATAGTTGAGTGCTCCCCACAGGAGAGAGTCCTTAAAATTATGATTCACAGGAAAGTAGCTTCAAATAGTATCCGACTTAATTAAATGCAATAAAAATCAAGGAAGAAAACTTGTAAGGAGGATAAATGCAGAAAAGCCTCTCATGATTATGTAGCTATTATTTAAAAGCTTTCCACTCTCTGGTGGAGAGACATTGTCTCCAGGTTATTGGCTCCATTGTGTACACTCCCAATTAGATCTCCAGCTCCCATCTTGAGGCCATGCTGATTGGTGAGAGCTCACTACAGGGTGGCTAGGTGGCACAGTGCATAGAGTACTAGGCTTGGAATCAGGAAGATTCATTTCTTGGGTTCAGATATGGCTTCAGATACTAGCTGTGTGACCCTTGGTGAGTCACTTAACCTTTTTTGCCTCACTTTCCCCTTCTCAAAAATGAGCTGGATAGGAAATGGCAAACCACATTGGTATCTTTGCCAAAAAAACTCCAAAAGGGCTCACAGAGTCAGACATGACTGAAAAACAACTCAACAACACCACATCTGGTCTGCTGACTCTGCCACCCCAGCCATCATGCAGCTCCATCCTCTCCATCTCCATATGGTGCCTTATTTGAGCTGTCTCTGTGCTCCTCTCTTTCTTCTTCTCATTCTGGAAATGGCATTCCAATCAGTGCTACCATTGCTTCTGCAGAGGGCACATCATTCAGATGCCACTATGTTTGTAACTTCACCTTTTCTTGCCACTCTTCCCTATTTAGATTGCAGAGTCCTTGAGGATAGGACTGACTTTTGTACTTAAGCTTAGTAAATGCTCTTGCATTCATTCATTGTTGTTGATGCAATGAATGAGGAAAAACCCTTATCCATAGGAGACACTTATTTGGGATATTCATGCTGGAGAGAAACTTGATGTGGAGGTAACATGTTGTATTGTTGATAAAGCATTGGATTTGGAGTCCAAGGAGGTGACTTTGAACCCAGCCTTTGGTACTAAACTACCTTTGTGACTTTGGGTAAATCTCTTAACTTTTTTTGAACTTCTATTCCGTTATCTATAAAGTGAGGAGACTATTCTAAGTGATCTCTAAGGCCCTTTCAGCCAGATGACCCATGATCCCGAATAAAATGAAATACCACTGGAAAAGTACATGGGATGTAAATTGTGAAGGGATTTAAAAAATAGGCCAAGGATTTTATATTTTATTCAAGAGGAATAGAGAGTCACTCCTGGTTTGTGAGTAGAAGAGTGACAAGATCAACCATAAATTTGTTCATTTGCTTTCTTTTTTGGGAGGTTTATTTTATTAAAATACATTTTCATTGAAATCTTTTGTTATATTATGTATATTTCCCATAGTATCTTTCCCAGCTCTCTCTCTCAAGAAAACTGTGCTTTATAACGAATAATAAAAAACTGAAAGGGAAAAAAAATGTCACAAAATTTGCTGACATACTGAAAAAGTCTGACATTTTATGTAGTTTTCCATTTTTGTAATTACTCTACACTGCAAAGAGGTCATAAATGGGTGGGGATGGTGCCCCGTCTTGTATCCTTTCTTGGGGACAAAACTGGGTCATGATAATTTCACAGAATTCAATTTCTATTCCCCTTTATATTATTATGGCCATTGTGTGTATTGTTTTCCTAACTGCACTTATTTTACTTTGTATCAGTTCATGTATATTTGTCTGTATCATATTCTCCAAATCACTCATGATAAGAGAAATGCAAACCCAAATAACCCTATGATTTCATTTAACACCTAGCAAATTGACAACAAAAGATGAGAGAAGTCTGTGTTGGAGTTGTGTAAAGATGGGCAGTACTGGTAAATCTGGAAAGCAATGTGTAGTTTATGTGAAGAGATTGACTACACTGTTCACATTTTCTTGATTCAGATTCTCTTGGTAAGCACAATGAGGTCAAGGACAAAATGAACTGCCATATATCCACCGAAATATGTATAGCATTGCTTTTTGTGGTAGCAAAAATTTTTTAAAATATGCTCACTAGTGGGAAATGTCCACTTATATTGTGGGACATTCATGTAATGGGATATTATGGTGCTCTAAGAGAGGTGTATTAATTTGACAGCTGTGTGGAGGATGTATTGAACAGTGGAAAGTCAAGAAACAAGAAGATCAGTGAGGAGGCTATTATAACTGATGATGAGAATTAGGGTAGTTCTTTGTGAATTGAAAGAAGGACTGGATTTGAGTGAGAGAAATCATGGAGATAGAATCAATAAGTCTTGGCAATTGATTAGATTATAGGAGTTAGAAGAGAGAGGAGTTAAGAATGAATCTGAAGTAGTTGTGCCTTTAAACAGAAACAGAAATATTTAGGTGAACAATAGGTTGAGATAAGTTCTCATCTTCTTGCCAAATACCCTTGGCTACCCCCCTGCCCTTCAATTATCAACAAGATCTGGAGCATTTGGCCCTTTTGGACCTCTATATCAGGTCAGTTGCTCCAGCTATGCTTCCCCTTATACTCTTGCCATCTTCTCTTGACCTCTCCTTTTAGCTTTCCATTTCTGGAGACATAATCAAAATGATGAGTTCATTGTTGGCCATTAGAAAACATGTTGATCTACTGCTCTATGGCTCAAATGACCAACCCTGTAACTTTGCAAGCCAAAATCGTCTGCTTGGCTAACACTCCCCTGTAGATTCACATTCTTTCTGAGCCTTATTTCATAGTTGGAAAATGGAAAATGGAAATACTCCTATCTCTGTTATCTCATAGCACTGTCATAAGGCACTAACCATATCAGTGTGAGCCATTCGTTTTGGTCCTCTCTCTTCCCTTACCTATTTACTCATCCAGTTCTGTCCTTTGATTTCCATTCCTTTGTTTCTTACACTGGCTCTTCTTTATCTTTATTATCTATATCTAATTTAGCAGTGCCCAAAGGCTTTTTCTCCTTGATTTTCCAACTTTTTTTTTTCTAATTACAATATTTCAAATGGATCATACTCTTTATATTTTTTATTTCAGCACACTAGAAATCTGAGGGCTAGGACAAAAGCTCAAAGGAATATATGTATAGTTTCCTCTAATAAAACCTGCTTATGCTATTTAATTGGTTCCCTCCAGTAAAGCCTGCCTCTGTACTTTCTGAAAAAGGCTTTCACTTTATACTTGTCCATTTGTTCCACAAAGTGGGGCTATTAAATGTTATGGAAACTTTCCTTGATTTTTCCTAACATCTCAAGGTTACATTTGGAACTTGCTGGCTGTCTTCCTATCATCTCTTGCCATGCGATTAGGCTAATTTCTTTTCCTGTCATATATTTCCTTAAAGACATTCTTTACTCCTTTTTTTTTTTTAAAATTCCTCATTGCTTTACATGGCAGCCTGTTCACCCATCATGTACCTCACCATTGCCTTCTGTGTGATATTAATTTTTAATTCAGAAACTGCTCTGAATTGTAATTCTTTAGAAATATGTCTTATTGCTATTCAGCAACATTAGCAGGAAGTCAATACTAAAAATTGGGTCTTTGTATCCTTACAAAGCTTGGATCATTACTGTATGTATTGGTTAGTTAGAAGACCCCTGATACAGTCATTTTATTTTTCTTTTAAAGAATCTCTTGAGTGAAAAGTACTGATCTAGGCACTGGCGGGGGTTGGGGGGGAGAGTAATTTTTAATAAAACACATTTTTGCCCTCATTAACTTGGTCTGGTATTTAGTCTGTTCCTGGAGCTCGACTTTACATTTTAGTTGAAATTTAGTCTGTCTTTTAAACTCTTCCATGGAAATCTGTGTGGATGCAAGTTTGTTGTTGAGTCATTTTTTTAAGTTGTGTCCAACTCTTGGTGACCCCATTTGGGGTTTTCATGTTAAAGATACCAAAGTGATTTGCTGTTTCCTTCTCTATATCAGAAAATTAGGGCAAACAGGGTAAAGTAACTTGCCCAGAGTTGCCCAGGTAGTAAGTGTCTGAGGCTAGATTTGAACCTAGGAAGATGAGTCTTCTTGACTCTAGGCCTGGCACACTATCCATTGTGCCACCTAGAAGCAAGTGAATAAAATATAATTCCAAGAATAATGTATTTTTAAAAAATTTTCAAGTTTAGAGGAGACAAGTCACTAACTTCCAAACATTCTATAATGTTTTTAGAGATTATCTCAAGTTTTAATTCTTTCTCTTTTTTCTTTCTTCATATGTTAGTAATCAGGTGAGATCTTTGATGATACAAAAAAAGCTTACAGTAATATTTGGAGTTAAGATTCCACCTAAGCATTGTGGTCTTGAGTAATAATTCTATAATTTAGTTCATAAGAATAACAATATTTATTTAATGCTTAAATGTTTTCAAAGTACTTTAAAAATATCTCATTTTTTCCTGGAAGTATCATTCAGAGGTTGATGCTATTATGAACCGTGCTTTATAACTGAGGAAACAGAGGCAGACAGAGATTGTGATTTACCTAATGTTATATTGCTAGTAAATGCTTGAGGCTAAATTAAACTCAAGATTTTCCTCTATCTCTAGCCTCCTCTCAAAAAACTTATATTTATCACAATACTGTTTTGGAAAATGCAGGTTTCCTCATTGATTGCCTGAACATTTGGGATTCCAAAATTACCCCAATATTGTCTTTGCACTTTGTTACAAGGTTATATTATTCATTTCTCATGCTTCAGCTTACCCATCTGTAAAATTAATATAATTAATCAAACTGATTTCAGATTTAATTAACATCTTTAAAATGTATTGCAGGATTGATATAAAGTGCTAGAATGCTGTAAAGCAAAATTATATGATCTTGAAGCCTTTGGGGACAGAGATGATTGTGAAATAATTCCTCCATCATCTAATCCTCCTTAAACATTCTTATATTAGACTGTCTATTTTTGCGTTAGGTATTGTATTTATGTGACAGAGAATTACGTTTTTCTTGCCAACTCGTTATTAGTATGTCATGTAGTAGTTCTGAATATCAATTTGAACTTAAGTAATTATTAAACAGAAAGAGTTAAAAAGAAAGACAGGTACAAAAACCTACATATTCCTTTGAGTTTTTTCCTTGGCTCTCCAATTTCTGGTATTCTAAAAATATGGTATGTTATGATTAAATTTGATTCTGTGGTTTCACTAAACCCATTGCCTGCTTTGTGAAGAGAATAGAGCATCTTTGAGTAAAAATAGTAAAATACTTAGTTTGCAAACTTTCAACTTTTGTAGGTGATTGTTGTGGTCATTTTCACAGCATGATAGTTGTGAGAGTTAAAATTTAGGGGGAAACTGAGACAGGTAGAAATTAGTTTCTCTCTGCAAGGAGTATTATATTTTTAGAGGTTTATTAAAGGTTAAGGATTAAAATACAGAATAAGAAATCACGTGTCTAGGCCCAGAGAGGCCTAGACAACCTCACCTACATTATGAAAGAGACGCGTCTGCTTGGAAGCGGCAATAGGAAAAGAGATCTCAGTAGGCGGGGAACTCCTATAAATAATAATTTGTGATCTCACTCAGATGAGAATTCAGTGCGATTACAAAGCATTCTGGGAAGTGAGCAAGGACTTCTGGGGACTGGAGTCCTGAATTCAAGTCTCCATTTTTACATTTTCCCCTGTGATCATTTGAAAAAAAAATAAATTTTTTTCCCAAAGGATCATGAAAACATAATCAACTTAAAGATTACAATAATTTGAGGATAAGTGAAAAAAAAAACAATAATTGCTGGACGCATTGACAAAAAGCCAGTTGGGGGGCAGTCCCCTTTGGCACGAAAGTATACATACAAATAAATGCTCAATCAACTACACCCAAAGTTTATTCTTGATCTTCTTCTGCAATTTATGGTCTGGAGGCTTCTTCATGGTATCTTCTCCAACAGTTCAGTTTCTGGATTCAGAGAGGTAGCATCTTTCTTTACCTAAAATTCTTCTTTAAAGGGGATTTAAACTTTGCAATTTAAATAATGATATTTTTTACATTTCCTCGTGTTGTGGGTGATTGAAAAATACAGGATCACTTAGGGATGCATGGCTGAGGTATGAGGTATATGAATCAGTTGGTAAGAGAAACTAAAAAGACATCAGAAAAATCCAAATAAAAAAGAAAATACTGGATGAAAATATAGACTATCAAAGTCTTATGTGTAAAAATTCTAAGTAAAGGAAAAATAAATCTATAACAGGTCCTTTAATCAGGGCCCAATTAAAATGATCTAAGCAATGATGCATTTACCCAGTCAATAGCCAGGACTACAGAAAGGTACCACACTATGAAAGACAGAAAAGGGACCAGATTATAGGAGCCAAGGTTTTGGGGATACTCGTCTGTGAGTATTTTCAGAGTGAGTGTAGACACAAGGAAAGCCTATGTCTAACAATGTTAAATACAGTAACCTTGAGTCTTCATACTAGGTTCAAAATCTTTGCATTGGCCTAGAAGTGCATCAATTCATCCTAGATTGGGTTTTCTTTGGCCCTGTGCAATGGCTCTTTTGTGTATATCTTGTCCTGGAATCAGACAGAATTATTAAGTAAAGTCCCATAATTTTTTAAAACAATTAGTGGCATCATTTTTATAGTCTCAAGCTTTTGGGGGGCATGCATTGACATTATAGCAAATGTATTTTAAACTTATAGTACTGCAAAATCAAAAAGTTAAAGAAAATCTAAATGCTGGTGACGTGCTTCAAATATAAAAAGGAGAGAAAAAATAAACTGAAATAGCATATTGCACATGCAAGAAAAATATAATAAAAGAGTTTAAAAATTCAAAAATGTAGCTTATAATCATTGACACACTGTGTCAGCTAAGAAAATGTAGAATACAAGGCTTTCTCACCAAAAATGAGATCCATTTCCTCTTCATATCTGGCCATGATCCACTCTGAGTATAAGCAAATGAATTGAACAAGGTAACATTTTTCATTGTTAAAGAACAGTAGTACAAATATGTGGTATTAATATCCCCAAAATTCTCAATAGCCCAATTAATTATAATAGCAAACAAACACACAAGTCATTTTTACATGAGTTGCTGTATGGCATTTAAAAGCCTATGAACCGATGGATATTTGTCACAAGTTTTTACAAATGTAGCAAATCTTTCAACCTTGGTAATAAACATATTTTTAAACAAAGTAAAACTCATTTTGGGTTTAGAACATCATCAAGAATTCTAGATATCCTTCTAGTGGAAGTAAAGTAGTGAGCTGAAGAGTATAAATGAGGGGTGCTCCCTTTTTGGAGGCTTTTTAGGGGTACAAATGCCCTGAGATTAACTGCCCAACTTCCATTCACATATTTAGAAATGCGGGAAGGTTGGGGTTATAAAATGTATTTCACTTCAGCTACTAGAATGGGCCTTACACCTCATGTTAGGGGCAGGCAAAATAACCAGAGATTGTTAAAAATTTTTTTTTTTCTAAAAATCATGTTTAAAAAAAACCCTTAAAATCAATTGAGATATTTAGCACATTAAATTTTCCAAAGGTTGTTATACAATTATAACCAGTTCTGATGAAGTCCATCTATTCTCTATGTGACAATTTACAAAGGCAAAATAGAAAAGCTGTTTTTTTTTTAATATATGGGCTTAATTACAATGATATTTGTTCCATATGGTTATAGGGGAAAAGCAACAGAATATAACAGTAATTAAAACTCAGTACATATATTGAATGCAATAATGAACTTAAAATCACAAAGTTAAACCTTAAACAAAGCAAACAGTAAAATGCCATAGAATACAGAGATTTTTGTAAACTATTGGAGTCTGAAATGCCTTGAAAATATAAACTCCCGTCTCTTTAAAGTTCCTTGTTTTTTTTTTTTTTTATCCATTTAGATGTCTGTTGTTAGAAGGCAGGAAATTGGTTAAGCAATGGGGGTTAAATGACCTGCTCAGGGCCACACCGCCAGCAAGTGTCTCAGGCCAGATTCCAACCCAGGATCTCCTGTCTCTAGGCCTGGCTCTCAGTCCACTGAGACACCCAACTGCCTCCCCAAAGTTAGTTAAAAGGTTGTACAGAGCTGAATTTTTTCCTGACACACAGGTGAAGTCAATAAAAGGATCAATGCAATTAAAAGATATCCTTGTAAAATAGCCATGCTTTTAAGTTCTTGTTTGAAAAAAGTCTTTTTCCTTTTTTCCCTTTTTTCTCTCCCCTCCTACAATCCTCCACCAATACCCCCATTTTTTACCAGCTAGTAGAAATGAGTCCTGAGTGATGAGTGATCTGTTCCAATGCTAGAGTTTGTTGGACAGGCAGATCACCTGGTGATCAAGATCTGGGTTAAACAGGGACCGGGTGAGCGAGAGAGAGCCCTGGGGTGGACAGGGTCGTGACAGGAACTCAGGCAACCAGGGCCGGGAGCCAGAGCATCAGGTGAGAAAGGAGAGAGGCCAGGAGCAGGAGCCAGAGCTGGAGTGAACAGCTGGGGTGGGCAGGGCTGTGACCAGGTGATTGATAGTGAATCAAGAAAGTCCGAAGCGGATGACTGCTGGCAGGAGCTGATCAAGATGGTTTTCTAAAAAAGTATCTTGGAGAAACGTTGCTGAAAAAATTTTTTCTAGGCAGTAGCTATTAAAAGCTGAACTTAGTAGAGAAAAGAATCAGAAGATTGAGATATTTTCTTTTCCCGAAGTGGTTTTGCCAAACTTTAACTGATACAAATGGTAGAGCTAAAACTCCTTCTTTTTAAAAGTGTGTATATGCCCAGCAATCTTTCTTTAACCCTCAGGCTAAAACTGCTAGGACCATGTGCTATTTTCCTTGAGCAAAGCCCACTTAAATTTTTAAGACTAGAAAGGCTGGGAAACAGGAGAATGGGCTTTAAGTTGGCTCCCTAGCTATACTCAGCTGTTTTTGTTGCGAGGCAAGGGCTCTGTTCTCCAGAGTTTCCTTGCTGCTAATCAGTTGATTAGATTTAGCTACCTATCTAGCTATCAGAGTCACACAGCTGGAAAGTATCTGAGGTCAGATCTGAACCTAGGATCTTCCGTCTCTAAGCCTGGCTCTCAATCCACTTATCCACCCAGTTGCCCTCTTAAAATTAAAGAGAGGAGGAAAGAAAAAAAAACAAAGCCTCATGACCCCAATTTAACTTAAGGAGAAAAGAGAAGAGAGAAAAAGTGTTTTATACTCACCTGTTCTAGCAGTTGTGTTTTTAAGCCGAGTTATTTGGTAAAAAGGACTGACTGAGGAGGAAGTAGGGTGAAAGGCAAGAAAATTCAGGAAATTTATTGAGGGAACTCGATAAACCTTCATGGTCTCCAAACTGTAATAATTAAAATTCGGGGGGGGGGAACTGAGGCAGGTGGAAATTAGTTTCTCTCTGCAAGGAGTATTATTTTTTTAGAGGTTTATTAAAGGTTAAGGACTAAAGAAAATACAGAATAAGAAATCATGTGTCTAGGCCCAGAGAGGCCTAGACAACCTCACTTACATTATGAAAGAGACGAATCTGCTTGGAAGCGGCAACAGGAAAAGAGACCTCAGTAGGCAGGGAACTCCTATAAATAATAATTTATGATCCCACCCAGGTGAGAATACAGTGCGATTACAAAGCATTCTGAGAAGCGAGCAAGGACTTCTGGGGACTGGAGTCCAGGATTCAAGTCTTCATTTTTACATAGTTCAGATTCTAAATCTGTTTATTGCTGGGAGTTAAATTTTACAATGAACTAAATTGACATATTGTGGGAGAATTCTATGTAGAGCTATCTAGAATAAGGAATTCTTTTAGTATGGTTTAGAAAAAAAGATGGATTTATTTATTTGAAATGTAAATTTCTGATTCAAACCTTTGGTTTTAAAGAATGTTATAGGTTCAAGAGAGGAAATTTCTGTATGGTTTTCTGGCAAAGATTTTTTTCTTTTTTTTTCTCCAAAGATTTGTTTTTAGCTAATTACATAATTTATTTTATAACAAAATCAGAAATAAAACAATTATAATGAAATTTCAGATATTTGACTCAAAAACTAAAGTACATTAAAATTTTATTTTTGAAAAGGCAATTTCAAAATATGCTTAGTTTTTAATGGCATATGAAAATTGTATGCTAGTATGTTCAGTGGTTTTCTGTGTATTTCAGATTTAATGTTGAAATTGTTGAGATGAACTTTTCCAAACAAACCTGAAATCCTTTCAGAATCACTAGTGAAACTCATCCCCAAGGTGGAGTATCTAATCTGAGCAATTTAAGTTCATGTGCTATAAAATGGCCCCTTCTTATCAAAATTTCCTTTAGAGTTATGTCCCTGGTATAAGTAATTCTCTTCCCTTTCCAACACTCCAATATTGCATCCTTAAGGACCTTAACTGAGTTTTATTACACAAACTATGGGAAAAAGAATTTATGTTGGACAAGAAGTATTGGAAAATTGAAAAGCAGGATGACAAGTATTAGTTCATATCAGCTTCCTGTACCATAAACCACAGTAAATACAAATAGCTATGCAAAAAAGTAAATTGGGGCAGTTAAGTGACTCAATGGATTGAGAGCAGGTCTAGAGATGGAGGTTCTGTGTTCAGATTTTGCCTCACAGATACATACTAGCAGGTGTGATCCTAGGCAAGTCACTTTTTAGCCCCCATTGCCTAGCCCTTACCTATCTTCTGTCTTGTAACCAATACACAGTGTTGATTCCAAGATGGATAAGTTCATTTTCTTTTTGGTTGCTGTTAAATCATAAAAAATAAGTTAGCAAAAAAACTAAAGGTGAATGGAAGATAGGACTTTCAAATTTATGTTGAATAGGATACATCTTTTTTAAAATTGCATATTGCTTGCATTTTTCTATAAAGAATAGAGTAATTAAACACCCTAGTTTTAAAGCTGTCCTACTTTGAATCTCCTTTCCAATATCTTTCTATTTTGTGCATTTACTTTTCTTTCCATTTGCCCTTCATTTCTGTGTATTTGCATTTTTTTTTCAGTTGTTTGCTCTTCTTTCTGTTGGGAGGTTTGCCATTGTGAATTCATTTTTTTTCTCTTTTTCTAATTATTTCTGCTTTGCATAAATTTTGCTTTTGTTCTTATTCTTTCTTGAACAATTCAGGAACATCCTGTTGTGATTTTTTTGGGGGGGGAGGGGAATCCATAGAATCTTCTTCCTCATCTGGTATTGATTATTTATTTTGCAATATTCATATATATGGACAAATTTCACTGATCTGGAGGCCATATTCCTTTCTCTTATGAATTTCTTCCTTGTTAGTTTTTTTGCTTATGATTAAGATCTTTAACAGAACTTTATTTCTACTGAGAATGCTGGCTGTCATTCTTTTTATAATGACCTATTACTTACTTTCTTCTCCTTCTTTAATGGTGGTGGTTTCCTTGGTGGTTTAGTACAAAGCTTGCTCAGCCTTCTCCTTTGCTAGGCAAGTTCCATTTCACACTCAGTCTTTGTCCCAAGTGAATTCTTGTGGAGAAGAAAATAGTCTCAACTGGATTCCATTGTACTTTGCTTCAGACCAGCCTGGTGGACCCAACACATGCTAGCATTCTGCCCTACTTCCATAGTTTCTCAGTTCTTTGGCTGAGTACCACCACAGCATAGAGTGCCACCGAGTTGTAGATCCAGTCACAGCAAGTGGCTGCCTTTTGGTTTTCTCTAGCTTTAGTTCCTGAAATTTTGTTCCATCTTTGTGCCAAAATCAGGCTATGTACCCTTTGTCACTTTTGGGTAGAGTGGTCAGCCCTTCTTGGTCTCATCCTGGGTTCTTGCCCAGATTTTCACTCTAAACTTTGAGATTTAGAATGCCGTATCTTCCCAGTCCTCTATGGTCTCTAAGATGCTACTTATCATATTAAAGAAGTGTCAATTTTTTTTCTCATGCTTTCTGTTTTTTTTTTGACAAATAAATGCCTCATTTTGTCAAAAGTTTGAGCATCTATTAATATAATAATGTGGTTTTTTATTATTTTTATTACCAGTATAGTATTCTGTAATTTTAGTTTTCTTTATGCTGAATAAACCTTGCATTCTTAGAAATCATACCTGACAATGGTCTATAATTTTTGTTTTTTGTTTTGTTATATAGTGATCCCTTACCTATTGCAGGAGTTATGTTCCAAAGACTCTTGCAATAGGTGAAAATCTGTGAAGTAGTGGCATTATATTTATTTTTATCCTTTACATATATTTTAAGGCTTTATTAAGCCTTCCCACTCTCCTTTCCTGCACTCTTATAAACACTTCATATGCTCTTAAACACTTTCTACACTCTTAGACCTACATAATTTTCACAACATATAACATTCTGTATGGATACTCACCAGTGAAGTACTACAACTTGAATGAAAATCCTGATTTATAGTGAAAACTCTGTGATACAGAAGTAGATATATTTAAAAAAAAATAAAAAACAAAAAACCCTGCGATACAGTGAAGCCACAATCAGTTAACTGAGATATAGTGAAGGATGACTGTATATTGTACCCTCTTCTCATATTTTATATCAAATTTTTACATTGATTTTCATTAAGCATACTGATCTACAGTTTTACCTCTTTCCTTTGTCTCTACTTTGTTTAGCCAATAATACCATATTTTATCATATAAATAAAGCATCTGGAATGATTCTTTTTCCTAATTTTTGAAAATAATTGATAGACTAGGAATTAACTTTTTTTTTGGACTATTTTCTAGAATGTAATTTTAACAACAATATTCTTTTTAGGGGTCTTTTGCTTTGGTAATTCATTTATATAATGGGAAATTCGATACCATCCCTTGATTTCTTAATTTGTTACTTATTGGTATTTTACATTTAGTCATTTTTTAATCATTTGTTACCAAAATTATTGGCATATACTTGGATAAAATATTTTATACTGGCTATTATTTATTTTAAAAATCTTAGTATTTAATTTTTTTAAAGCTCTATTATTCCTTTTTTCCTTTTAATTTTGTCAGTTTCCTTTGATTTTGAGAATTTGTACTTTGATAGTTAATGAAGTCTTTCAGTTTCATTGCCTTTCTATTTATTTTATAGTTGCATGCCTAATTTATTATGTTTTTAAAAATTACATTTTGATCAGTAAGAGGTAAGCTTAGTAGTTATGTTTTCTGTATATGTTAGTGAGATTTTTATTCCCTGATAAATGATCAGTCTTTGTGAAGACTGTGTGAAGGTGTCACATATTACTGAAAAATATATACTCCTTTTATTTCCAATTGAATAAATTGTGAAAGAGATATCATATCTAGCTTTTCTAAAATTCTATTTGGGTCCTTAATTGAATTTTTGTTTATGTTACTTAGATTTGTCTAGGCCTAAAAAGAGTTCATAGAGCCCCCCAATTATTTTCCCCTGAGATTAGATCAACTGTATCTTTAGATATTTGAATTCTATGCCAATAAAAATTCTATCTACCTTTGTATAAGCTCATATGTAATAGAAAATTAATGAGAAACCTCAAAATGAAGCAAAATGATTTCTTTTTGCAGAGAATATAATGTTATATCTAGAGGCCTCTAAAAACTCAACTAAAATGAATTGATATGTGATACATTAATTAAGGATATTATTTTATTATCCATGGTCCCTTTAACTATAATGTTTATCTATTTTAACTTTGTCTATTTTAATTGTTGTTTTGTCTGAAAATCATTATTTCTCCACTTGATTTTTTGAGTGCACTTGAGACACAAGTTCTGTTTCAGCCCTTTATCTTTACCACTCTTTGAATCTCTGTTTCCAGTGTATTTCTTTTAAAAACCATGTTTCTAATCCTTTCTAACTGGCCTCTTTTGTTTTATAGGTTAATTCAATACATTCACAGGGATGGTTGGGATTATCAATTTTATATTGTCCTAGATTTCTCATACTACTTGTTTAATCACTTCCTTGTCCCCTTTGCTGGGTCTTCATGCATTTTATACTCAGTAAACATGAATATCTTCTAAGACTTGGTCTTGGATCCTCTTCTCTTTTTGTTCTATGTTCTCTTCAGTTATCCTTATGTAGCTGGTTCCCATTTCTATATATCTGTTCCTAGTATTCTCATCTCTAGGCTTGCATTATGAACTGTGATTTTGATATCTTCAACTGAGTTTTCTTAGACATCTCAACTTCAGCAAGCCCCAAACCAGATTTCATTATACTTAAAAAAATTTTTTTTTCCAAGAAAGTCTCAAATTCCGAACTTTTCTATTGCCTTGGAACCAGTAAATAGTATTGATTCTAACATGAAAGGTAAGGTTTAAAAAAAAAACACTAGAAAAAAGGAGGGGGGGGGACAGCTAGGTGGGTTACTATTCCAACCATACTTACAAATGGGAAGTTTTGGGTTTAAATATGACTTGAGACACTTCCCAGCTATATGACCTGGGAAAGTCACTTAACTCCCAATTGTCTAGCCCTTATAGCTCTTCTGCCTTGGATTCTATACATAGTATTGATTCTAAGATAGAAGGTAAGGTTTTTTTGTTTTGTTTTTGTTTTAAAGCATAGGAATAAGTAGATCTTTTCTTAAAGATGGCAATTAGTATATACTTAAAACAAGGACCATCATTATATATAATGGGGCAGAACTAAAGACCTTACTAATTAGACCAGGACTAAAATAAAGAAATCCATAAAAGAAAGAGGTCAACATTACTATTCAAAATAATACTAGAATTTGGAACTACAGTAACAAACAAAATAAAATTGTGAGATGAGCATAAGGAAAGAAGAAAAAATATTACTTTTTCCCAAACTTGTAGAATTCCAGAGTCATCTAAAATTAATTAAGACAGTATCTTTAGAAAAGTTCCAAATTATAAAACCAATTCACATAATTATCAGTTACTGCATATCATCAACAAAATCCTGCTGGGAGAGATGGAGACAATTTAAAATGTCTACAGAATGCATAAAAGGCTTAAGAGTCAGCCTACATGATGTAGATCTAACGGGGACATAAATAAATTAGAGGAAGAGGAAAAAAGTTGGCTATCGGATCTATGTTTATGGGAAGAATTCATGACCAAAGAGAAGATCATAGAAGATAACATGGGCAATTTTGGTTGTATAATTTTATTTTAAGTTTAGGTTTTACTATCTCACTCTGGGAGGAAGTACTAGGGCTCCTCAAGATTTCTATCCCAATGTTAATTGACATGAGCTCTTTGATCTGCTCCATTTATGACCTGGGCTAGTGATTCCTTGGAGGGTTACCTGTGTCGGATTGTAGGTATTCCACTGATGCACATTTTGATTTGTATCCATCTTTGTAGCCAGCTACAGCTCAGAATTCTTAAGCTCAAGAAATTTACAACCTTTAGCTTTCTTTATAGATAGGAGTATAGGTGTATGCCACCACACCTGGAAATTACATAACATTAAGAAGCTTTTTCAGAAAGTCAATGCAACTAAGATTAGGGGGAAAGAACTTTTAAGTAAGGGGAAAAACATTCTGCCCCAGGTTTCTCTGATAAATGACTTATTTCCATGATATATAAGAAAATTATATGAGAATATGAACCATTACCAAATTGATAATGCTTAAAGTTATAAATAGGCAAAAAAGAAAGAGGAACTATCATTAAACATTTAGAAAAAAGAAAACCTTTAGATAAGTAATAAGAATACAATTGGGAAATTAAAGAAAGTGGTAAAAATGTTAATTTTGGGATTCTTCTCTTGTAACTTGGCTCCTCTGAAAAGGGAAAAAGATATGCCTAACAGTTGAGAATGATACTACTTGGAGAGTAGTGTTTGTAAGTGCTAGAGTTGGAGTAAGAAGGCTTGGGTTTACTATGTGATTCTTTGAAATCAGTTATGTGTAGATTCCCAGCTTATAAAATAAGAATTATACTATCTCTCTTCTTTTCATGTCCTTGCTTATTTTTAAGAATATACTTGGTAATTTATAAGGGGTTATGGAAGTGTGAACCACTGTTAATTTGACTAACCTTTCAGTCTCACTAAAAAGCATATATAAAATATGTAAACATTTTTAAACTACATAAAAATTTATAGATAGGTTAAAGTTCTGGGAAGTTTGCCTTCTCATATGTATTTTGTCATCACACAAATTTTCTTGCCTAAACTTCGTATTTTTAAGTGTCCCTAAAGTGTGATAAGATTATGTTTTCAACTTTGAAGCATTAAACAGGTTTAGTCTTCAGATGAAGGTCTTAATGTATGGTTGAAGGATTATTTTTGTTTTATTGTCTGGATCAGAAAAAAGTAGACTGTGTTTCTTACATGATCAGGAATGTGTGAGTAACTGATTATTTAGTTAATGACCAAATAATAGGAGAGCCTCCTTTTAAAAAAATGTAAAAACAATTTTTAGTTTAACTTTATCCTAATGATTTTCTGAAAAATTATGTTGGTTGTCAAAGGAATTTTAAAGTATGTAACATTTCAGTAAGGGCAGTTCAAGTCAGACAGTCAGTAGTTGCATGCCTGTTGCATTCATAATAAAAAGAAAAAAAGCTATTCACAGCTTGAACACTTAGGAATTATAATAAGTTCTTGGTTTGAAAAACACGGTTTTTTTCATGGAAAAGTTGTAAAAATTAAATGAGACGTCCAGCAGAATGTCAGCAAGATGATATATATATTACCTAACTCCTTGCGATTTTTGGTTTTGCTCTATCTACACTTAAACCAGAGTTTCTCTGGCAAAATTACATCTAAGAAAAATGTAGCAATTTTTACCCATCTCCATATCTTTGGATGGACACATGGAAAAGAATGTGAAGTACTAAAAGCCCTGCCCCAAATTCTAAAAAATACATGTTTCTTAATTAAAATGAAAATATGTTAATGTGTTAAAATAAATATAAATAATTAAAAAGTATAAATAAAATAAAAATTTAAATTAAATTAATTAAATGCCAATTTGTTGCATTTAGTAATGCTGACCAACCTCTCCTTCTGTATACTTCTTTTCTCAGAGTTTTTAATGCTCTTACTCCTGATTCTAATCTTATTCATCTCTTCCTTTTTTTTTCTCCTTAGCTGGCCTTTATTACATGCCATGTTGTTTAATACTGATGTTCCCCAAGATACTATCCCAGGTCTTCTCCACTCCTATTTCTGTAACCTTATCAGCTCCCATGGGTTTAACTATCATCCCATGGCAGCTAATTTTTTTATCCCAATCTCTTCTGAGCTTCACTCTAATCATTAATTGCCTATTGGACATTTCTAAGTGTCTCAGGGGCATCTCAAACTTAAAACACCCCAACTTTTTCTATCTCCCTTTAAGGCACCATGATTCCTCAAGTCTTCCAAGTTCATAATCTTAGCATTGTCTCCATTTCTCATTCTCTTATACCCTCTGTATCTAGTCAGTTGCCTCATTATGTTTTTTTTTCCTTCTACAACATCTCTTGTGTCTAGACCTATCTTTCTTCTCACAGCTACTACCTAGTTCAGTGGTACTAATTCTCTCCCTCTTAGAATATTGCAACAGCCACTTTCTTGGTTTCTTTGCTCTCCCACTCAAGTTTATTCTGCACCCTGCTGCCCAAATGCTTTTCAGAAAGCACAGACCGTGTAACTTATTTTCAATCAATTCTAGTGACTCTCTGTTGCCTTTAAGATAAAACATAAAATTTTTAGCTTTTTAAAAACCCCGTACCTTCTGTCTTTGAATTAACTAAATATCAGTTTCAAGGCAGAAGAACCAAGTGGGCTAGGCAATTGGGGTTAAGTGACTTGCCTAGGGTCACATAGCCAGGATGTGTCTGAGGCCCTCTTTTTCTCTAGGCCAAGATCTGTATCCACTGAGTCACCTAGCTGCCCCTGTTTGGCTTTTAAAGTCCTTGATTACATGGTCGCCAGTGTTTATTCCTAGCCACAAAGGAAATTGCTTCCCATTTCCACACTCTACTTTCCCTCCCAAATAGCTTTCCTTCTTGTTCCTCACAAGCCACATTCCATCCCCAATCTCTCTGATTTTGACTGGTTGTACCACATGCCTGAATCCACTTTCTTCTCTCCCCTCTTTCTAATGGAATCTCCTTCAAGATGCACCGTCTTCCACTTGAGGCCTCCCCGTCCCTTCCCACCTGCTAGCACCCTCCCCTCCAAATGATCTTGTATTTAGCTTCTTGGCATTTATTTTCATTTTAATATATTTTTAATATTTCTACTTTATTTTTATTATTATATTACATCATTTGTATATTATTAATATATTCATTATAATTTATCATTTATATAAATATACTTATATTTATATATTTTAAAATATATATTTTATATTTACACATTTTTCTCATCTTCTCTCTTTGAATACAAGTTTTTTGTGAGGAGGGATGTTTTTATTTTTGCCTTTGTATTCTCAGTGCCTGACATTTAGCAAGTGTTTAGGAAATGCATGTTGGTTGGTTGATTGATTGAAGAGAGATGACGTAGGAATTAATAGGATACACAATTTATGATTGATGTTTTGGATGAGGAAGGGCAAAAGTACAGGTAAGTTTAAATAGAGAGATTCACATCATTCTGTAATGGGTAAAGGGAAAGGAGAGAGGGACACTTTTGGCAGCTCAAAAAGCAGGACGTTTTGTGTATATGAGGGCAGAGACAGGGTTTCTTGCTATTTTGAGATTAATGTTCAAATGATGATTTATCCCATATAGAAATTGCTTTAGGGTCCTGAGTGCTGGTGAGGGTGATTCAGAGTTTGCATCACTGTACATACAGAAGTCTGGTACAAAATTATTTTTGGTATGATTTTTTTTCCTTTCTTATAAAAGAAGTCCAGATGATTCAGATGGCTTATAATAGCAAGCAGGACATACAGAAAAGCATCATCAGGATGAGATTAAAAGAATAGCAGTTAATAATGTCTGTACACTGTAAGTCAATGGCAAAGGTCAGGAAATTCTATGATGGCTGTAATTCCAGCTTTCTTGTTAATATGGTATTTGAGTATAGGTTTCAGCTCCATAGAAAGGGGATAAATAGCCCAATTCAGCTCATAGGTATTTGGGTTAAATAATAAAAATTTTATACATAGAGAAAAGTCAATGTTTTGTATTCCACTTGGGTATAATAGAAGAATTTATGTGAAGGTGGGGAGCTAATGTTTACCTTTATTTAGCATTTCCATTTTTCCTAATAGAATCTACACATTGGTTTATGTAAGATCATGGGGGTTTGTATTTAAACTATTCAGGGGAACAGATTATTTTGAAGTATTTTGGAAGTATCCTTTTACATATAAATGTTAAACTAATTAAGAATACTTCTCTGCACTTTTTCCCACTGGACATTCCTCTAGGACAGCTAGGTGGTTCAGTGGATGGAACATTGGACTTGGAATCAGGAAGACTCACCTTCATGAGTTCAAATCCTGCCTCAGACACTTAATAGCTTGGTGACCCTGGGCAAGTCACTTAACCCAGTTTCTCTCCATGCTTCTACTACACCTGTTTGCCTCAACTCCTCATCTGTAAAATGAACCAGAGAAGGAAGTGACAAACGAGTCCAGTATCATTGCCAAGAAAACCCCAAATGGGTCACAGAGTCAGACAGAACAACAAGCAGCACTTTTCTGGACTTTATCATGGTCTCTGTTATCTTATTACCTTGAAAAATCAACCCTAAAAGTACCTCCTTAGGACCCCTTGCCCTGAGGACCCTCTCTCTCTCCTCAGGTGGAGACTATTGAGTTGTTCCAGATCTTCCATTTAAGGAGGGTGCTCAGGGCAGTCCTTGCTTGATTTCCCCTCCCACTATCCTCCTGGACCTCATCCTGCCTCCCTGCTCTCATCTCCCCCCCCCCCTTTTTTTTTTCTGCCTCTTTTAATGTGTCTTTCTGTATTGGCTTGTGAGCTCCTGGAGATCAGGGATATTTTTTGCCTTTCTTTTTATCCCTGCTGCTTAGGCTTGGCACAAATAATAGGCACTTTAATGTTTATTGATTTGATTTGCTGATGCAGTATAAAACAATTCAAACTAAACCTATTGCTGCCCTGGTTTTAATTACATGCAATTGTCAGTAACAAAATTTAATTTTATTTAAGATACGTTTTCATGTTTTTCTTTCCCCCCGCCCCTTAAAACTTTTATGTTCTTTCTTAGGATACTGAGAATACATTCCAAGGCTTTAGAGCGCTAAGGACTAGGCTTGTTGGGATTATGTGATTTACTCAGTGCCATACAGCTAGGAAGTGTTTGAGGCTAGATTTGAACTGAAGACTTTTCTATATCCAAGCCTGGTTCTCTATCCTATTGAGCCACCTAGCTCCTTCTGCTGTCATATTTTTCACAAATTCAGATCGACTTTCCCCCTAATTTGTGAGGTATTTCTATATTGATAATCCTACCAAAAGCTAATTTTTATTCCTTAAAAAATACAGCCCTCTTTTTTGCCTAACCTTTGTCCTTTTATTAAGAAAAAATGAGAAGGAAAGCTACAGGGCTTTATACATGCATGCGCTTTTATTTATTTATTTTTAAAGAATCTGCCTGATCATGATGTTATGAAAGACATTCTGAGTTACTAAAGGGAAATGAATTATTAACAACTCTCAGAGTACCTGCTTAATATGCTGTCCTGAAATCAGGCAGCTAATATTTCTAATATTTATTGTGCCTTTTGTTTAATCACATCTGCCTAAACTGAAGCCTTCTTGCCTCATCAAGCACATTACTGACTCAGTGTAACAAGAATGCTTATCACAAATAATGGGTAAGAATGCATGTGATTACTATCACATAGATATGCATATCCCTTTCTACTTTTAATCATCTTCCTTTGAAATCTGTTATTTTAGAGCCACCTCATGCACAGTCAATTATGCTGTTGTTTTGTATATTATGTTTTGAGCTACATCAGTGGCATAAAGCCAGGATGGTTTGCATTATTAGCACCATTTTTCAAATGTGTATTTAGCAGAGGAAGAAGCCATGAAGTCTAATGTGTCATTTGTGAATGGTGATGGATTGCAGTCACTGGTTGTTATCTCTTGCTTTCAGTTTTAATATGTTGATCTGCTGTGGGTTAATTCATTTGATTCATTCCCAAGTTCAGAAACAGCACTTGATTGTTAATGACTTCTTTAACTAGTATTTGTATTACCTCTGGGAAATATCCTGACTTCCTTCAGGGACAGCTTCAATTTAGTTAGAATAGAGAAAGAAAATATATTTGACATAATTGTCTTGTTTTTGCTTAGATTTGCAAGAGGTGACACTGCATTACTGGAAATCATTGCCTTGTTATGTTGCCAATTAAAATAAAAAAAATTTGCTTGAGATTTTTCCCAAATGCAAGTCTGAATGTTGTTTTTTCCCCTTTGAAAATGTCCTGTAACACCGAATAAAAGTCAATTTTTAGTTATCATAGGATATTTGAGTTGGAAGGGACCTTTGAGGACATCTAAATCTGTCTCTTAACCAAGTACAGAATGCCTTATAATCCCTCATGTATAGTCTTCAGTTTTTGCTTCAATACTTCCACTGCAGGAGAATTTACTACTTAACACCGTAGCTCTTCCCATTGTTGGACAGTTCTAATTGTTATTTGTATCTTATTACGTAGAGGGTATCTGCCTTCCTGAAACTCCTACCTACTGATCTTATCATTTTTTTTCTCTATAAGTGAAAAATCTTCATTTCCTTCTCATATGATGTAGTTTCTAGTCCCTTCACCACCCTGGTTACACATTCTTGGACAAGTTCTCCAGTTTTCAAATGTTCATCCTAATGTGTGGCTTAAAGAATGGGATATGCCATTTTTGACTAGAATCTGCATTTTGAACTCTTTACTTCCCTTGACCTGAATTCTGTTCTGTTACTTTATTACATTAAAACTTAAGCATTTGCACTCTGGATCAAGAGCTAGCCTCATACTCAAGAAGGTGATTCAAGGGCTGCCACTGCCCCATACAAGCTATGTGATGACCCTGGTCAAGTGCTTTGGGGATCTGATATTGTAAGTTGCAGAGAAGGTGGCAACCTGGGTTGGCAGAAGGAGTTTTCCTTACTTGGGAGTTCCCTATTCTCATAAAATCACAGGTTTCATCTCTAGCTTCTACAGAACTGGTAGAATAACCAATGTTGGACTTTGATGACTCTGGAAGAAAGAGTAGGGCTGAGGACTTTGTGCAATTCTGCCTGACATCCAGTTCAGCACCAGTCAGCATATCGCCTTGTGACGTCCTTGGTCTTCTTTGTGAAAAAGGATGAACAACAATAATAGGGCACATAGATATCCAGTAGATATGGTGAAATGGGGGGAGGGAGGCAGCTAGATGGATCACAATAGACTTCTTGTAGAAAATGACACTTTAATTGAATTTTGAAGGAAACTATCCATTCTGAGAAGAAAGATAAGAATGATTTATAGATATGTGGATAATTTGTTTTTCTTTATTTTAATTATTTTAAACTTTTTTATGTTTTTATGTGAGTAATCTTATAAAACCAAAACTCCCAAAACATAAACCCAAATAATCAAGTGAAAAATCATATACTTTCATCTGCATTCTGACTCCAGTTCTTTCTCTGGAGATGAATTTTTAGCATTCTTTACCATAACTCCTTCAGAATTGTCCTGTATCTTTGTATTGCTGAGAGTTGCTAAGTCTGTTACAGTTGATCATTCTACAATATTGCAATTACTATGTATGATGTTCTCCTGGTTCTGCTTCTTTCATCAGTCCATGAAGGTCTTTCCAGCCCTTTCTAAAATCATCCTATTCATCATTTCTTACAGCACAATAGTATTCTGTTACCATCATCTACCACAATTTGTTTGATCATTCCCCAATGGATGGACATCTCTTTGGTTTCCAATTCTTTGCAACATGGTGAACAATTTATCAAAAAATGGGGAGATGGGCGGTGGAGCACCACAGATGAGGAACTGTAAGAAAAGAAGGCCATATGAGAGAAAGTCTCAGGGAAGATGTAGGAACTGAGCTAATAGATGGAGTCTTCCTTCATTATCTTGGGATTCTTTTCCCTATTGATGATGTTTGTTCTCACTTTTGCATTCTGAATATTTTTCTCTTTAAAGGGATAAAAGAGTCAGAATTCTCTCTCTACTCTCTCATTAGCTAGGATGTAATCCCTGCCAATTATGGAGCTCACTAGAGGTTGGTGAAGACTTAGTCTGTGATAAAATTATTCTGGAAAGTATAGACCTAAGACTTGGGAGACAGGCATCGAGAAGAGGGAAGACTGTAGTATCCAACCAAGTCCTTCTTTGTGAACAAAGTAGATACTTAATAAATGTTTGGGGAAACGCAGTAAAGACCGTTTTTGATGTGTTAAGACATTTTCACAGAAACTTCAGATTGTCTTAGTGTTTAGGTGCTCAGACTTGCTTATTATAATTTTATGTTCTGTTATGTCATCTTTGAATATGTGTTCTTCCTTCCAAACTTTTAGTTGACCTTTGAAAATGCAGACTTCCCTGCAAACTCCTTGTTATATAGTCTCTGTCGAATCTTCCCCATTTTTCCCCCCGCAGTGTCATTGTATGTGGATATGTTGTCAGAATTTAATTTTTAAAGCCTCCCATCCCTCTTCAGCTCTATTCCCTTTTTGATTTCCTGTCATGGGATCAGACTTCTCCTTTCTTTGCATTATTTTTAAATTTAATTTCTTGATGTCTAGAGTACATGCCTTAAGACATAGTTCCTTTCCAGGAATTTGAAGACTTTTTTTTTCCCTCTCAAAAGTTTCACTCATTTTCATCACCTAGCGTTCTTTGTTGGCTAGAATAAAAAAGTTCTTACAGTTCTTTTTATTTCTTCTTCTCTTTCCCTAATGGGGAAGGGGGAGGCTTAAGGAGAACAGTGTTCAAAGTCTGCCTCAGATATTCATTAGTTGTATAACCCTGGGTAAGCCACTTAACCTTTCTCAGCCTCAGTGTCTTCATCTATAAAATAGGGATAATAATAGCACCTACTTCACAGTTGTTGTAAGGATAAAATTAGAGACCATAAGCAATTTGTTGTTGTCCAGGCCATTTTTCAGTCATGTCTGACTCTTTATGATTCCATTTGGTGTTTTCTTATAAAAGATACTGCAGCGTTTTGCTATGAACATACATCTAGTGCCTTGCAAATTTTACAGCACTATATAAATGCTATAAATATTATTATTAGCCACTGGAGTGGAGAAAGATGAGGCTAATCTCTAAAATGAGGGTATATTATTATTATTTTTTTTTACCTTCTATGGACTAGACACTGGGGATACAGAACCCAAAATGAAACACTCCTTGCCTTCAAAGAGATTACATGTTTTGGTGGGAAACAACATGTGCACATATAAATTCAGGGGACAGTAGAGGAACTCGCATTTGGGGAGAATGAAAAGTCATAGGAGAAAGTGATGCTTGATTTGAAGTTTGAAGGAAACTAGAGCTTCTTAGAGGCAGAAGTGAAAAGAGTGAATTCCAGATAGGGCAGCAGCCTATTTAAAGGAACAGAGATAATTCAGTGGATGGACATATATGAGGAATAGCAAGGCCAACTGGATGTAGAGCTTTGATTTTTTTTTTTCCCCCAAGAGGAAATTTGTGAATTTTTTTATTTGGAATTTTACAGTCTATGTTTAGAAATCCTGGGCAGTTCTATTATTTCCTTCATTGTGGTTTTAAGATTTTTTTGCCCTTTTTTGTTCTTCTGGGAAACCTATGATTTTTCTACATTCTGTCTTTGGGAAAAGAGTTCAAAACCTATAAAAGTTTTGCTTGCACTGTGAATATATTTTCTTTTTTCTTTTATCTTTTTATCTTAGAATCAATACCATGTATTGGTTTCAACACAGAAGAGGAATAAGTGCTAGGGAATTGGAGTTACATGACTTTGCCCAAGATAAAAAAATTAGGAACTAGGGTCTGAGGTCACATTTGAACCCAGGACATCCCATCTCTTAACCTGACTTTTAATTCCCTGAGCCACCTCCAGCACATTTTCTTTTAATATAATTGTTAATTCGCTTCTCTTCTAGGTTGTTCTTTGCTTCTGTGTACAGTATTTTCAATTCTAATCTATTGTTATTTCTTTTGTTTCTTTGGTGAGGCTTACAATGAAAAGATTTACAGTTTTCTATTCTGACCATTATTTTTGCTGTGCAAGTCATAAAATCTATTTCCCAAATTCTCCTTTCCCGTTTAAACTACTCAAGAATGGTGTGTTATTAATCTGTCCCCAAATTTCAGAGGCTTCTGTCTCATCAAGTATTTCCTTTATTTTGCAGTAATTATTTTTTTATTTTTTTCAACCTTTACTCTTTCTGTCTTAAAAGTGATACTAAGTATTGGTTCCAAGGCAAAAGAGTGATAAAGGCTAGGCAAGTGGGATTAAAGTGAATTCCTCAGAATCACACAACTAGGAAGTATCTGAGACTAGATTGGAACCCAGGACTCTTGTCTCCAGGCTTGGTTGTCTATCCACTGAGCCACCCAGCTGCCTCTATTTTGTAGTAATTAGTCATGGAAACCCAAACCCATTTATTATATCAACAGGATATATTTACTTCTGATATTATAGATTTTCTACTTGTTTATCGGATTTTGTTCAATGTCAAGCCATTTTTTCCCCCTGAAACTTTTGTTACTTTCCATCTTTCCCCCTTTATATTGTCTTTCTCACTCACTTGGGTTTCCCTCCTCTCTGATGGTGCTTTCTTTGGGGACTGGATCTCAAAGCATCCCAGCTTTCTCCCACACTGGGGAATTCACAGAGCCCAGTCTTGGTCTCTTCCTCAGCTCACATTTGGATGGGTAGAGCTAGTCCTGGCTGAATGTAGTGCTCTTCTTAGGGTTGGTGGGGGGCTGCGTTGCTCCCCATGTTCACTGTCCGGCTGACACGTTCCAGGCTCTCTGTTCCTCAGTTCTCTAGCCTGGCCCAGACAGTTCAGAGTCTGCTTTCTCCAGCCCCAGCAGTCCAGAGCTTTGGGGAACTGTGTTTCTTGGCTGAAGCCTCCAGTTGGATTTTGCTTCTGAAAGACTGTAGGCAAGGCGACTGAGAAGCCCTGGGGAAACGTTCATGGCCTATGGCTGTAGATCTCTGGCTTTGGAAAGAGGGAGGGAGTTTGGTAGGACAGGAAGGTGGAAGCCTATGCTATGTCCCTGGCTTGGCTAGTAAAGCCTTGTTGCTGGTAGTGTGGGAAGTGGGAGAGGGATGCCAATGAGCTCCAGGTCAGTAACTGCTAGTTCCTGGTTGGGTTTTTTTAACCTTCTTTTGGATTTGGAGTGCCCTAGACCAGGGAGACAACTGAAGAAAGATAATTTCTGTTTTGGAGATGTTTGAGAGGTTGTGGGATTTTTTTCACCCTCACATGACCTTTAAATAATAATATAATAAACTCAGAGAGCTAGTTTATGAAGAGCTTTAAATACCAAATGGAGGAATTTTGAATGGGATAGTAGGGATAATAATGGATCATAGGAATATATCAAGTAGATTTGTGGCAGGTCAGGTCTGTGCATAAGGAAAATCATCTTAGTAGTTCGTATGGAGGATATTTTGGGGTGGGGACAGACTTAAAACTTGTTGATGTAAAAAAAATTACAACAAACTTAATTTGTAGTTGTCTCTTAAATGTAGTTTTCTTTGTTTTTGTTTTAAACCCTTACCTTCTGTCATAAAATCAATACTGTATATTGGTCCCAAGGCAGAAGAGCAGTAAGGACTGGGCAATGGGGGTTAAGTGACTTGCCCAGGGTCACACAGCTAGGAAGTTTATGAAGCCACATTTGAACCCAGGACTTACTTGTCTTTAGACTTGGCTCTTAATTCCCTAAGCCACCTAGTTGTCCTCCTAAATGTAGTTTTAAATTAATTTGCCTTCATGTATAGGTCTGATGTTCCAACACATTTTTTTCAAGTAAAATAATGAAGCTTCTTTGTTAAGACTTGACTCAAGAAATCTGTTTTGTTTCATTTAATTTCTTCCTTAAAATGCCCATTTTCTTCTGAGAATAGATTGTTCCACCTTCATCTTTGATTCATCTTTGTAATGTTCTTAGTTGGATGGACTAAGGGTAGGGGCTGATTATTTTTGTTACAAACCAGTTCTTACATAGGAAAGAAATATAGGGAGCCGAGGCATTAACAAAACCAGTTGTGACAGGTCAGGCGATATACATTGAACAGCGTTATCTCCTCTCAGAGACATTTTTGGGGAGATCTCTGGCTGAGTGTCTTCAGAACAAGGGGTTTTGTCATGAATCAATGTGTCTCACTTGGTTATCCCAAGACCACACAATCAAAGTCTCTCCATTGGTCACAGTTAAGACTGAAAAGTTTAAAAATTATTACTATCTTTTGTTTTTATTTGGTGATGTTAAGTCATTTCAGGCATGTCTGACTTTCTGTGAACCCATTCGGGATTTTCTTGGCAAAGATGCTGGCTGGAGTGGTTTTCAGTTTCTTTCACCAACTCATTTTACAGTTGAAGAAACTGAGGCAGTCAGGGTTAAATGGCTTGCCCAGGGTCACACAACCAATAAATGGCAAAGTTTGAATCAGAACTCAGTTTTTCCTGAACTAGATCCTTCTACTCCAACCATTGGGCCACACAACTGCTCTCTTGTTTTATACCATCTATGTTTCCTACTTGTATTCCTTTCCCTATTCCATTTCAGAGAGTCATCTCATATTAAAGAATAAAAAGAGATGAAGAAAAAGTGGAACTAATCAGCATGTTGACAAAAGGTGTTATTCATTAGATGCAGTATTCCAAAGCCATGGTTCCTTGGGTCTATAAAGAAGCAAATGCATATATATTTTCATTTCCCTTCCTCAGAACCATGCTTGACCATTATAATTTTGTAGCATCCAGTTTTTATAATTTGGTGGTGGTTGTCATTGTATATATCATATATCTTGCTCTGTTTCCTTCACTTTGTATCAGTTTATGCTTTTTCAGCATTTTCATGGTTTCTTGTTCTGTAGCCCATTCCATTCATATACTTCCATGTTAGATTGTAAGCTCTTCAAGGGTAGGGACTGTCTTGCACCAGTTTTTGTATCCCCGTTGCTTAGCACAGTGCTAGGTACATAGTAGCAATTTAACAAATGCTTATTGATTCATGTATTTCAACAGTAAATGAAAAGTATTTTTATTTTTATTTTTCTACCATAAATATTCAAGGGTATCCTTCTGTATTGTTGTTGCTTTCTTGGGAGATGGTGGAGTCTCTGCACCAAAAAGTATGGTCATCTTAGCTACTCTTTACATGCCATTCTAAATTGCTTTCCAGAATGTTGAGACCAATTAATAACTACACCAACAATTATTCATCAGTCTGCTCATTTTTTTCCATGCCTCCAGTATTGATTATTTGCAATTTCTTTTTTTTTCAATTGGTTAGGTGTGAGGTAGAATGTCAGGGTTCTTTTGATGTGCATTTCTTTCATTAATAATGATTTGGAACATGTAGTTGTTAAAAATTCATAAATAATTAGAGTTATTTGTTCATATTCTTCATCTATTAAGGAATGACTTTTGGTTTGTAGTGTAAGGATAATTTTAGGGTTGTGACTTAAAATTTAAATTAATTGGTCACCAGGGAAAAATCCCCAATAAAATACCCAAGTCAGTCTGGACATTTATGGTAATTTTAATTAACATAGAGGGAAGGATTTTAAGGATAAAGAAGGAAGAAGGTTTAGGATTTCTCCTGCCTGGCCTGTGCCAGGGGGAATTCAAGATCTCTGCTGCTAGGTCTCTGAAGGAGATTTGTTAGTTGTCAGTCTGTCTGTCTGTCTCTCTGACAGTAAACCTTTATTGAAGATTTTGACAAAGGCTTTTTCCTACTTGTCCTTTTCCCTCCTTATCCTAGTGCTATTAATTTTGTCATGTGATTAGTTGATTTCATAAGTTTTATTTTGTAGCATTAAAATAAACTATCTGTTTATAAACTACCTTTATTATTTGCTTAAGAATTCATTCCTCCTGCTTATAGCTGTGAAAAGTACATATTGGAACCATATAACATTAAAGATATACATCTTTTTAGTAACATGTGAAGCCTTACAAAAAGAGACCATATAAGACACAGAATTGCAAATAAAGGAAAAAAAATACTAAATGTATCCCATTTCAGATGACAGTGCATTTAAATTAGTACTCACTACTTGGAGCAGAAGCAAAAGGCTTATAACTACATTGGACTTACTAATGAAATCCTGAGCATAGTAAGTAGGTCAAAGAACCAATCATAAAAATAGTAACGTGTAAGATAATGATAATGATGAGATCGTATACCAAAATTTCTGGTATTTAGGTAAAGCATTCCTCTGAGGGAAAAAGTTATATCCCTAAAACATACCTTAATGAAAAAGAAAAATAAAGAATAATGAACTATTCATGCAATTAAAAATAGAGAATATATAAACTACAAATACGCACAAAAGAGGAAGTCTTAAAAATTATAGGAAAACTAGGTAAAGTGGAAACCAAAATGACTATAGAACTAATAAATCTGAAGCCAGTTTTTTTGAAAAGACCACTAAGTTAATTAACAACTTCATTGTTGTTCAGTCACTTTCAATTGTGTCTGACTTCATGACTTATTTGGGATTTTCTTGGCCTTAATACTGGAGTGGTTTGTCATTTCCTTCTACAGCTTGTTTGACAGATGAGGAAACTGAGGCAAATGGGTTAAGTGACTTAAGGTAACACAACTAGTACGTGTCTGATGTTGGATTTGATCTCAGGTCTTACTGACTTCAAGCCCTCTTACTATCTGCTGCAACAGGTAGCTCCCTGAAGTTGATAAATTTAACAAACTTGGCTAAAAAAGTAGAAAGGAGAAGATCATTAACTGAAAAAAGTAAACAAGGTGAACCTCCAACAGACAAGAAGTAGAATTATCAGAACCTACTTTACCTAGTTTATGTACCAACAAAATGGAGAATTTAAAAGAAATAGATGCTTCCCTACAAAAATAGAAAATATTCAAATGAATAGAATACTAAGTAGAGGTTTTAAGTAATCTAATCTTAGAAAAGAAAGTGGAAAAGTGTTCCACACTTCGAATTATATTTTAAAATGAAAGTCATCAAAACTAGTTAATTTGTGTAAAAAATATACAAGTTGATTAGTAAGAGGAAGATTTAGAAATAATTCAACTTTATAACCTTATGTTTCATATTATATTTTACACTTTTTTATTTTTAAATATAGGTATTATAAAGATAAATATAAATGAGTTTATACTTTGCAGTGGAAAGAGCACTAAAAAAATACTAATTTTATAACTATAGGCAAGTTACTTAACATCTCTTGGTCTAAGTTTCTTTACCTGTGAGACAGAGATAATAGCTTTGAATTGGTTACCTCCCAAACTTGTTTTAAAGAAAGGACTTTACAAACTGATAAGAATTTCTATTATTTTGTCAACTATGGAAAAGTCCTCTTTAGTATAAAATATAAAATAATATAGCATCCAGGTATAGTAGATACTTTGTTCAGGTTATGTACTGAGCTTTTCTTTTTCTTCTTCTTTTTCCTTTTCTTTTAAATATATATTCCTAGATTGAATTTATTGCTCTTAGAAATCTCATTGAAGCCTCTAACCGTGTTGGTCTTCAGGAAGACCCTAAAGCTTTTGTCCGCATTTACTGACTTCTCTTGAAAGCTGTAGGCATCTAGGTATGAGTCTAAGTTTTAGTTGTTAACAGTCTTTAATCTCTTCTTTGATGGCACTTGAGTCTTTACTGTCTAAGCATGACTGGTCATGCCACAGCGGTCGGAGTCAAACCTCTCCTGTTTTTTTACTTCTCTGTGTATTTGTTCTCTGTTAGACTCTCCCAGCAAGTATCCTTTCAGTCTATAATGGCTATAGAAAGCTACTTTTGGGATCTGCCTTCTTTTCCCTCCCAGCCTTCCTGTCTTCACTTAAGGACAGAAATCCTTAAGCTGAAATGGGAAGTTATTCTTCTCCCTTGGGTCAGCCCTCTTGACCTGAATTGCCTTACTGGCCTCCTGTGCACAGAGATTCACATTATCACAGAATTTCACAGTTGTATGAGACTTCAGAAGCAATCTAGTTCCCCTCCACCCCCCAGCTTAAAAAGAATCTCTCCTACTATGTCCTTGACAAATGTTGTTCCAGAAATGGTTATGCACTCTTTTCTTAAAAACCCTTCAAGAAGAGGGGAATCTCCAGCCCAGCCCATTCCTCTTTTGGAGAGATCTAAAATGTTATTTTTTATACTAGCCTTATATTTGCTTTGTAACTTCCAGTTTCTCTGGGTTCTGTTCTAGGGGTAAACAGAACAAGTCCATCACTCTTCCACACAATGGTCCTTCCATTGCCCAAACACACCTATTATACCTTTGAGTCTTACCTTTTCCAGGCTAAACATCTTAAGTTCTTTCAAAAGATCCTCATATGGCAAGAACTTAAAGGATTGCATTATCTGATTTATTAGCTATCACCATCTTGTTCCTGAAAGCTATGCTTCTTTTTATTTTAGTTTATTAAAAAAATCCTTACCTTCCATCTTAGAGTCACTACTATGTATTGGTTCTAAGACTGAAGAATGGTAAGGGCTAGGCAGCAAGGGTGAAATGACCTGTCCAGAGTACATAGTGAGGAAGTTTGAACCCAGGACCTCCTATCTCTAGGTCTGGCTGTCAATCCACTGAACCATCTAGCTGTCTCAAAGCTTTACTTCTTAATACAACCTAGATTTTTTTTGGGGGGGAGGTGCAAGGCTGTCATACTGTTTTCTTGACATATTAGAGCTTGAAGTACTCTTAAAAACCTTAAGATCTTTTTTAGACAAGCTCTTATTTGATAGTGTCTGTTCAGCTTTTTTTTTTTTACATGTAAAACTGATTTTTTGAATCCAAATATAAGACTTTTCACTTATCCCTATTTAATTTTATGTTATTAGATTTGGAACAATGACCTAGCCTTTCAAAATCTTTTGAATCCTCACTGTTATCTGAAAAAGAAATGTTCCTCCAAAAGTAGATATGTATATTGAGAGGGACCCAGATGGATTGGTGGTAAAAAAAACTCACCTAAGGACTTTTCCAGGGCTAGTGAAGTGCAAAACCCCTTGAGACTATATTAAAACACAAAAGTGAAGTTTATCTTTATTATTAAAGTTAGAGAACTGATAGTTAAGATCCAAAATGTCCCTGACTCTACAGAGCTCTTTCTCCACCCACCTTTCTATGCCACTCTCATGGGAGAGCTCTTTTGATCTTCCAAAAACCCTTCTTACTAGCTCTCTGCTCTTATCTAAACACCCCTCCCCCAAATCACCCGACTAACTAAGTATCCCAGATTGTTAACCAACTAAACTTAATTGTCTCTAGACAGGCTATTGAAGATGGACTCACAGGTAGACCAAATCCTTTCCCAAGCCTGGGGTTGGCTTTTTAGGTAAAAATCCCAAAGTCCCAGATTTTAAATCTTTGGTTTACCTCAGCCAAATTGCCACAGCACTTCAGGGAAATTAGATCACCTTCTAGGTTTCTTATAAGCCAAAATCTTTACAATTTCTCCAACAAATTGGTCAGGTCACAGGAGCTGATAGAGCAGCTATTCTCCCTACCAGCTCAGGGACAGGAAAAATAGTGAAGTGACAGTTAATTCCCAAACCTGTCTTTTGCAGTACATTCTCCTAGAATCTTTTCCAGGGTCTTCCCTCCTTTGATTACTTCCTATTTATCTATATACAGCGTTGTACATAGTTGTTTGCAAGCTGCCTCTACCGTTAGACTGTGATTTCCTTGAAGCCAGGGACTTTTTTTTTTACCTTTATGTCCCCAATAGGCATTTAATAAATGCTTACTCACAATTCCTTGGAGAAAGAGGAACATTGATTAACTGCTTATGGAGCTTTGAATTAGTTGAGATGTTCTGGAAAGCAATTTGGAATTATGTCCAGGAAGTTATCGAACTATGTAATACTGATCCAATGATACCACAACTAGATCTATGTCAAAGAAAAATAGAAATTACTTTTGTGTGTGTGTGTGTGTGTGTGTGTGTGTGTGTGTGTGTGTGTGTGTGTGTAACTGTAGTAAAGTGTATGCATGGGGAGGTGAATTTGGTGGTCAGAGGCGAAAGTTATTTGAAGGAAGGCTATAGTTAAAATTTGTGTTTGTTTAATCAAATTGTTTTTGCTGGTTTTGGAGACTTGTTTGGTCAGTGTGGCCTTAGGGGCACTTCGGGAATGCCAAGGTTCAACTAATCAGCATTGTGTCCTGCTGGCATATGAGATACATCTGCCTGGTTTGGAATTTATTGTAAATCCTTATGAAACAAATCTGGTGCTTAAAAAAAAATAAAAGCTTGGACCTTTAATTCTTAGAAAACACTTTAGATATTCTAATACTATTATAGCTAGTTTGAGTTTGTGGTTTATTGTACTTGGACTTCCAGAGAATGGACATGTTTTGTAAACTATCTTTTATTCTTAAATGTTACCAAGTATTCATTACCATAACTTTTTCTAGTGGTTAGTTTCTTAAAATGGTGTTTGGTAACTTATTTGAGTTTTAATGCACTTTCATATATGCCTATTTTAAAAAAATCAGTAATATTTCTTTGGATATGTTTTGGTGAAAATTGATCTTTTGGACACATACAACTTCTACTTCACCCTCAAACCACTACATTTTTTAAAAAACTGGTAAATTTTGAAATGCTTGATTGCGCTTGTTCAGGATTTTTTTAACTGTATACTTAAGTGTAATCGAAATAAGTGTTTCCATTAACTTCTCTAGGGAAAACAACTAATGTTTTTCTTTGGGAAATGACTTCTGAGCCCTGATAGCAATTTAAAAAGTGAACAGCTGCTGCTTGTATTTTAGAAGGCAATTTTGTATTTGTTTCTAAATGAGTAAAGCCAAAAGAGTTGATTGCTTTAGGTTTTTTAAACTGCTGTAGCCAGATCCTTAAGATCAGTATAGATTTCACTCTGTCCTGGTTTTTAACTTTATTCAAAAACTCTGATCTCTCATTCACCCTTGTGTACAGATGTTGTCACCCTTTGTAGCAATTGTAGCATAATGAAATTAAATTATATGGTACCTAATGGAAAAAAATAACAAAAATGGCTTTTCTTCTTATAAATTTCAATCCATTTCTTATATATCTTGAACATGAATCCTTTATTAGCCCTTCTGAATTTACTAAGAGATGAGAGGCAAACATGATCTATTCCAAAGCCCTCACTTGAACACTGTCCAGCTTGTGAAAACCTTGCAGCCTTCTTTGAGAGCCTGGAAGGATGCAGGGACTCCTCTCCACCACAGTGAGGCATTGGAGAGAGGGGAGGAGATGCTGCTAATGCATTCACTGATCCCAGCCCTTATTCAGCATATTACATGGTGAGATGTTCCTCTGACCTTTTGTGACCCCCAAAGGCTGTTTGGTAAGTAGCCCTGCTTTCTTTTTTAGCCTTCTGCTAACTGAGGGTCCAGTAGTTACAGAAGAAGGATCAGGGACTGAATCTGAAATCACTGCCCCAACTTTGTACCAGATTGAAAGAGGCTTCCTGGAGGGAGAGGAGGTCAGAGGGGATCTGATCCAGTTTCCTGTCTCTTATACCTGGAGAGGGATGGGACTCATCTAGAGTTCCATGGCAAGTGAATAGAGAAGTTTGGACCAGAGCCTGGATTTCTGGCCTCACAGATTTGGACTTTGTTTTTCATTTTGGGTACTCTTGCCCCTGCTACTATCTCTTTTTTATTAGACTATTCTCCCCCTTAGGACAGGTATTAAGCAGGAATTTGAAGCATAAAATCTCTTTTGTTCAATTTCCTTTTTCTCCTCAAATTTATTATTTCTTTATTTTAAATAGTTCTTTTCTTTATTCTTAGCTTCTGTCTTAGAATCAATTCCGAGTATTAGTTCCAAAACAAAAGGGTGGTAAGAGTTAGGCAATTGGAATTAAATGATTTGCTCTTATAAGAGAAACATCTAAGGCCACATCTGAACCCAGCCCATCTCCAGGCCTGGCTCTCTATCCACTGGGTCGCCTAGCTGCCCTGAACATTCATTCTTTAAAAATGCTAACTTATTTAACCAATTTCATGTAATAACAAATTTCTTCATAAAATTTTCCAAAGTTATATAATCCAAATTGTCTCCCTCCTTTCCTCCTTCCCTTCTTTCCTCACCTCTAGGAGCTGGGAAGTGATTGGATCTTGGTTATACTTGTATTATCACATACAGCATATTTCCATATTATTCAATTTTGTAATGAATAATCTGATAAAACCCAAACCCTAAAACATATACCCAAATAAACAATTGAAAAATTGTATGGTTTCATCTGCATTTCTACCATCAAAAGTTCTGTCTTTGGAGGTGGACAGCATTCTTTGTCATAAGTCCCTCAGAATCATCCTGGATCATTGTAATACTGAGAGTAGCTAAGCCTATTACAGTTGGTCATTCCACAATATTGCTCTTACTGTGTACAATGTTCTTCTCATTCTCTTTAAAAAAAATTCAAGCTCTGAATTCTTTCCCTTCCTCCAGCCCCTCAGCCACCCATTCAGAAGACAAGCAATGTAATATCAATTATTCATGTGTAATCATGCAAACATATTTCCATACAAACTAAGTTACCAAAAAAAAAGACAAGAAAATTAAAGTGAAAAAATTATATTTCAATCCTCACTCAGAGGTTATTAGTTCTTTCTCTGGAGATGGATAGCATTTTTCTTCCTTGCATCTACTTCCTAGACCATTTGTTTCTGCCTATCCCCCTTCATCTCTGTGTTGTTCTTAGAGCTTAATTATTCTTTCACAAGTCTCCCAACCTCTACAAAGTTGTCAGTTAAGTTTCTTTTTTTTGTTAGTTTTTTTTTTAAATATATTTTATTTGATCATTTCCAAGCATTATTCGTTAAAGATCATTTTCTTTTCCTCCCCTCCACCCCCCATAGCCGACGCGTAAGTCCACTGGGCATTAGATGTTTTCTTGATTTGAACCCATTGCTTTGTTGATAGTATTTGCATTAGAGTGTTCATTTAGAGTCTGTCCTCTGTCATGTCCCCTCAACCTCTGTATTCAGGCAGTTGCTTTTCCTCAGTGTTTCCACTCCCATAGTTTATCCTTTGCTTATGAATGGTGTTTTTTTCTCCTGGATCCCTGCAAGTTGTTCAGGGACATTACACCGCCACTGATGGAGAAGTCCATTACGTTCGATTATACCACAGTGTATTAGTCTCTGTGTACAATGTTCTCCTGGTTCTGCTCCTCTCGCTCTGCATCACTTCCTGGAGGTTGTTCCAGTCTCCATGGAACTTCTCCACTTTATTATTCCTTTTAGCACAATAGTACTCCATCACCAACATATACCACAGTTTGTTCAGCCATTCCCCAATTGAAGGGCATCCCCTCGTTTTCCAGTTTTGGGCCACCACAAAGAGCGCAGCTATGAATATTTTTGTACAAGTCTTTTTGTCCATTATCTCTTTGGGGTACAGACCCAGCAGTGCTATGGCTGGGTCAAAGGGTAGATATTCTTTTGTCGCCCTTTGGGCATAGTTCCAAATTGCCCTCCAGAATGGTTGGATCAATTCACAACTCCACCAGCAATGAATTAATGTCCCAACTTTGCCACATCCCCTCCAGCATTCATTACTTTCCTTTGCTGTAATGTTAGCCAATCTGCTAGGTGTGAAGTGATACCTCAGAGTTGTTTTGATTTGCATCTCTCTGATTATAAGAGATGTAGAGCACTTCTTCATGTGCTTGTTAATAGTTTTGATTTCTTTATCTGAGAACTGCCTATCCATGTCCCTTGCCCATTTATCAATTGGAGAATGGCTTGATTTTTTGTACAATTGATTTAGCTCATTATAAATATGAGTAATTAAACCTTTGTCAGAGGTTTCTATGAAGATTTTTTCCCAATTTGTTGTTTCCCTTCTGATTTTAGTTATATTGGTTTTGTTTGTACAAAAGCTTTTTAGTTTGATGTAGTCAAAATTATTTATTTTACATTTTGTGATTCTTTCTATATCTTGCTTGGTTTTAAAGCCTTTCCCCTCCCAAAGGTCTGACATGTATACTATTCTGTGTTTACCCAATTTACTTATGGTTTCCTTCTTTATGTTTAAGTCACTCACCCATTTTGAATTTATCTTGGTGTAGGGTGTGAGGTGTTGATCTATTCCTAGTCTCTCCCACACTGTCTTCCAATTTTCCCAGCAGTTTTTATCGGATAGTGGATTTTTGTCCCAAAAGCTGGGATCTTTGGGTTTATCGTATACTGTCTTGCTGAGGTCGCTTTCCCCCAGTCTATTCCACTGATCTTCCTTTCTGTTTCTTAGCCAGTACCAAATTGTTTTGATGACTGCTGCTTTGTAATATAGTTTTAGGTCAGGGACTGCAAGGCCCCCATCGTATGTGTTTTTTTTCATTATTTCCCTGGATATCCTTGATCTTTTGTTCTTCCAAATGAACTTTGTTATGGTTTTTTCTAAATCAGTGAAGAAGTATTTTGGTAGTTCAATGGGTATGGCACTAAATAGATAAATAAGTTTGGGTAGGATGGTCATTTTTATTATATTGGCTCGTCCTATCCATGAGCAGTTAATGTTTTTCCATTTGTTCAGGTCTAGTTTTAGTTGTGTGGCGAGTGTTTTGTAGTTGTGTTCATATAGTTCCTGTGTTTGTCTTGGGAGATAGATTCCTAGGTATTTTATTTTGTCTAAGGTAATTTTGAATGGGATTTCTCTTTCTAGTTCTTGCTGCTGAGCTGTGTTGGAGATATATAGAAAAGCTGATGATTTATGTGGGTTTATTTTGTATCCTGCAACTTTGCTAAAGTTGTTGATTATTTCAATTAGCTTTTTGGTTGAATCTCTAGGATTCTTTAAGTAGACCATCATGTCATCTGCAAAAAGTGATAGCTTAGTCTCCTCTTTGCCTATTTTGATGCCTTCAATTTCTTTTTCTTCTCTAATTGCTACTGCTAGTGTTTCTAGTACGATGTCAAATAATAGAGGTGATAATGGGCATCCTTGTTTCACTCCTGATCTTATTGGGAATGCATCTAGTTTATCCCCATTGCAGATGATATTAGCTGTTGGTTTTAGATATATACTGTTTATTATTTTTAGGAATGACCCTTCTATTCCTATGTTTTCTAGTGTTTTTAATAGGAATGGGTGTTGTATTTTATCAAAGGCTTTTTCTGCATCTATTGAGATAATCATGTGGTTCTTGCTAGTTTGCTTGTTGATGTGGTCAATTATGTGGATGGTTTTCCTAATGTTGAACCAGCCCTGCATCCCTGGTATGAATCCTACTTGATCATGGTGAATGATCCTTCTGATCACTTGCTGGAGTCTTTTTGCTAGTATCCTATTTAAAATTTTTGCATCTATATTCATTAGGGAGATTGGTCTATAGTTTTCTTTCTCTGTTTTTGACCTGCCTGGTTTTGGAATCAGTACCATGTTTGTGTCGTAAAAGGAGTTTGGTAGAACTCCCTCTTTGCTTATTATGTCAAATAGTTTGTATAGTATTGGGGTTAACTGTTCTCTGAATGTTTGATAGAATTCACAGGTGAATCCATCAGGCCCTGGGGATTTTTTCTTAGGAAGTTCTTTGATGGCTTGATGGATTTCAATTTCTGATATGGGATTATTTAAGAATTCTATTTCCTCTTCTGTTAGTCTAGGCAGTTTGTATTTTTGTATATATTCATCCATTTCTCCTAAATTGGTGTATTTGTTGCCATATAATTGGGCAAAGTAATTTCTAATGATTGCCTTAATTTCCTCCTCATCGGAGGTGCTTCCCCCCTTTTCATCTTTAATGCTGTGAATTTGCTTTTCTTCCTTCCTTTTTTTAATTAGATTGACCAGTACTTTGTCTATTTTGTTTGTTTTTTCAAAGTACCAGCTTCTTGTCTTATTTATTAAATCAATAGTTCTATCACTTTTGATTTTATTAATTTCTCCCTTAATTTTTAGGATTTCTAATTTGGTTTTCTGCTGGGGGTTTTTAATTTGATCGCTTTCGAGTTTTTTCAATTGCATTTCCAATTGATTGATCTCTGCTCTCCCTTGTTTGTTAATATAAGCTTTCAGGGATATGAATTTGCCTCTGATTACCGCTTTGGCTGCATCCCAAAAGGTTTGAAAGGATGTTTCGCCATTGTCATTTTCCTTGATGAAATTATTAATTGTTTCTATGATTTCTTCTTTAACTAAACGGTTTTGGAGTATCATATTGTTTAATTTCCAATTGGTTTTAGATTTGGTTTTCCATGTACCATTACTAATCATTATTTTTATTGCCTTGTGATCTGAGAAGGCTGCATTCATTATTTCTGCTTTTTTGCATTTGTGTGCTATGTTTCTGTGACCTAATGTATGGTCAATTTTTGTGAATGTGCCATGTGGTGCTGAGAAGAAGGTGTATTCCTTTTTATCCCTATTTATTTTTCTCCATATGTCTATTAATTCTAATTTTTCTAAGATTTCATTCACTTCTTTTACCTCTTTCTTATTTATTTTTTGATTTGATTTATCTGAATTTGATAATGGTTGGTTTAAGTCTCCCACTAGTATGGTTTTATTGTCTATTTCTTCCTTCAATTCGCCTAGTTTCTCCATTAGAAATTTGGGTGCTATATTATTTGGTGCATACATGTTGATTAATGATATTTCCTCGTTGTCTAGAGTCCCTTTTAACAAAATATAATTACCTTCCCTATCCCTTTTGATCAGGTCTATTTTTGCATTGGATTTATCAGATATCATGATTACCACTCCTGCCTTCTTTCTATCAGTTGAGGCCCAGAAGGTCTTACTCCATCCTTTAATTCTGACCTTGTGGGTGTCAACCCGCTTCATGTGTGTTTCTTGAAGACAACATATGGTAGGGTTTTGGATTCTAATCCATTCTGCTATTCGTCTACGTTTTATGGGTGAGTTCATCCCATTCACGTTCAAAGTTATGATTGTCATTTGTGGACTCCCTGGCATTTTGATTGCCTTCCCTAATTCTAACCTTTTCTTCTTCGGCTCTACCTTTTAGTCCAGTGATTTACTTTGAATCAGTCCCCCTTGTCCCCTCCCTTGATGTTTCCCTTTTTAGTCCCTCCCTTTTTCTTCCCTCCACCTCCCCCCTCTCTTTCCCTCCCTTTTTGTTCTCCCTCTCCCCTTCCCCCCCTTGGTTTTCCCTTCTCCTTACCCTTGTTGGGCAAGATAGAATTCAAGATCCCAATGGATCTGGATGTTTTTCCCTCTCAGAGTTGATTTCCCTGAGATTGAGGTTTAAGTACCCCCCCCCTTCCTCTCCTTCTTATAGGAGTTTTCTTCCCCTCCCCTTCCCATGTGAATCTTTGTGTGAGAACCATTATTCTATTTGGTCTTTCTTTACCCCCTATTTATACATTACATTTTCCCCATATGTTAGTATACATAGATTGATATAAATGTAGTCCTTATAGAAGAGAGTTTGAGTAAAAGAAGAAGATAACATTTTTCCCCTTTCCTTAATATTTACCTTTTCAGGTATTCCTTGCTCTTTGATTTTCGGTATCAAACTTTCCACAGAGCTCTGGTCTTTTCTTTGCAAAAAGTTGGAAGTCTTCTATTTTGTTGAATGCCCATACTTTCCCTTGGAAGTATATAGTCAGTTTTGCTGGGTAGCTGATTCTTGGTTGGAGACCCAGCTCTCTTGCCTTTCTGAAGATCATGTTCCATGCCTTACGATCATTCAGAGTAGAACTTGCAAGGTCTTGTGTGACCCTGATTGGTATTCCTTTATATCTAAATTGTCTTTTTCTGGCTTCCTGTAGGATTTTTCCTTTTGTTTGATAGCTTTGGAATTTGGCAATTACATTCCTGGGAGTTGTCTTTTGGGGGTTTAGTGTAGAAGGTGTTCTGTGAGCTCTGTCAGTGGCTGTATTGCCCCCTTGTTCTAGAATCTCTGGGCAATTTTCTTTGATTATATCTTGTATCACCATGTCCAGTTTGGTGTTTATTTCTGGCTTTTCTGGGAGTCCAATTATTCTTAAATTTTCTCTTCTCCCTCTATTTTCCAGATCTATCACCTTGTCGGTGAGATATTTTATGTTCTCTTCTAATTTCTTGGTGTTTTGGCTTTGCTTTATTAGTTCTTGCTTTAAAGCCTGGTTTTCTTTTACAGTTTGGTCAAACTGGTTTTGTAGATGCATGAATTTCTTTTGCATTATTTCTCACTTTTCCTCCCAGAGGGCTTCCATCTTTTTGGTCATTTCTGATTCAAATTCTTCATGGGTTTGTGGAGAGTTTCTATTTCCTTTGGAAGATTTTGGAGAATTTTCTTGTATATCTTCTTCTATCTGCTCTGTATTTTGTATTTTGGCTCCATAGAATGTGTCCAGAGTCGCCCCTTTCTTCTTATTTTTCTTGGTATTTTGGGGCTTCTGTGCTTCTGTGGAGTTTGTCATCTCTGAATGTGGAGGATTAGCTTTTCTTATCTCTGTCTGGTGATCAGAGGCTTTAGTCCTGGGCAGATGGTTCTATGAGCTTTCCCTGGGTTAAACTGAATATGCCTCACTGGAACTGGAATGGAAGGGTCGGACCACGAGGCCACACTCTCCCCCCGGCTCGCTTTCCGGAAGTTGCCTTCAGAATCGCTGGCCGTGAGGCTGTTTCGTCGGCCTGCGGGGGGGATGGGCTGCAGCTTTCCCAAGCTCCGAGGGCAAGGGCTTTCACTGAGACTTGGATAGCAGGATCCAGCCTGTGAGGCTGTCTTGCCCACCCTGAGGGTTGCTGTTGTTTAGACCAGCTCTCTGCAGCGGAAGCCCCAGGCAGTAACTTTCACTGGGACTCGGGTAGAAGGCCCTGAGGGTTCTGCTCTCTGAGCCCGGCTGGGCTGCGGCTTCAGGGAGCCTTGGACTCTGCGCTCCTACCCCTGAGGTCCGAGTGATCTCGGGTTCTGGCTTTTGAGGGGATCCGTACCTTTTGAACCGGGTCCAGGTCCAGGAGGAGGGTTCCCAGGGTCTGTGCTGTTGATCGTTTTGAATTTCGGCGCCTTAGGAGCTTATATTTTGAGATCGGTCGGGAAGGGTTTTCCGGAGATCTGAGCTTTAGCTTTCTCTAAGCCGCCATCTTAACCGGAAGTCTGCAGTTAAGTTTCTTGCTGACAGCAACTTGTTTCAGATATTTTTCTCTGAAACCAAACATTTAAAAGACAAAACATTTTTTCCCAAATTAAGATAGCGTATGATTTTCTTTGTAAATGTTACTCAAGAACAATTAGTATTAAATGAAAATAAATTGTGACATTTCCCTCAGATTAGCTACAGTGTGAGAGGTAGTAAAGCTTTATGGGTAGAATGTTGATCTCCGAGAATCAAGAAGCCTCAGGTTTAGAATCCTGCTCAGGACATGTCCTGGGCCTATGATCCATTCTGTATAAGTCTCATAACTTTTCAGATACCTATATTTTCAGATACAATCCCATAGATTGTAGTTTGCAAAATGGTTGTTGATTCTCACTGTGTCGTCCCCCCTCCCCACATTTTCCCCCAATCTTCTCCCCCCCCCCCCCACCCCCGCCCCATGCCCCATGTCAATGAACACAGGTCTAGTTTGGAAAAAAAAAATTTCACTGAAACTTTTTTTTGTTTTAAAGTCTGTGGATAATTGGGCAAAAACTCTTTGGACATACTCGGGGTCAATTTTATTTTTCAAGGTATGATGAGCTTGATAAGAAAATTTATATTGAGTGTTTCTACACAGATCCATGTGTGATTGACCCATCATTTACTAATAGATCTCATGTCTCTATTAATAAACATTGTTATAAAATAAAGTTTATATTGAACAAGACTAGAGGGAAATAATTTTTTGGAGGGCTACATAGAACTCCTGCATTATTTGTGAATGCTTCCCATGGAATTAATGACATTTTGTTTTATGAATTATAGGTTTTGTTACTTTTTCAGTTGTAGTTATCATAGGCAAATATCCTTAAGAAGCCTGTTCTGGGCTATTGTCATTTCTCAGAAAATATGTACCACTTCATTTTTTTTCCTTTGTTCATTCTCCTGTAACCACCTCTCTACCTACTTGCTGCTGCTCCTCCTCCTCCTCTTTCTCCTTCTTCCTCTTCTTTGTTTTATTTTAAGTCCTTACCTTCCATCTTAGGATCAATGTTGTATGTTGGTTCTAAAGTAGAAGAGTTGTAATGACTATGCAATGGGAAGAAAATGGCTTGCCCAGGGTCACACAGCTAGGAAGTGTCTGTCTGAGGGCAGATTTGAACCCAGAACCCCCTGTCTCCAGACCTGGCTCTCTATTTATTGCTCCCATTTTCTTCTTCTTCTCCTCTTCCCTCTGAAGAGCTATGCAGTGCGGGGTTAAGTGACTGTCCAGGGTCACAAAGCTGGGAAGTGTCTGATGCCAAATTTGAACCTAAGATTTTCCATATCCAGGCTTGCCTGGCAATCCACTGAGCTACCTCGCTGCCCCCCTCTTCATTTACTTCTAAACAGTTCTTTATCTAAATTTTGATCAGCCTTTAAGATCCAGTTCAAGTCCCATGTCTTGTCAGAAGACTTTTCTAGTCTATTGTAATCTAAACTGATCTCTTCCTTATATGTGTTCCTATATTGTTCAGCACCAACTATTTTAGTGTTTTATTTTCCTAGTTTTTTCAGATGTATTGATTATTTTAATGCATCCTTCAAAGCAGTGATTTCTTTTATTATTTTTGTATTATGCCTACATAATACAGTAAATACTTGTTATGCTTAAAAAGTTAATTATTTTGAGTTGTAATCATGACTATAACATTTTAAAAAGGGATTTACAACCTATTTTTGTCTTGAAAAATATATTGAATGTTTTATAGATACCTTTAAAAACAAAAACCCATTATTTCTTTTTTTTTTGAGCATATTTTAAAAATCAAGTTTAATTAATTAATTTAGAATATTTTTCCATGGTTACAGGATTCATGTTCTTTTCCTCTCCTCCTCCCACCCCTCCCCCCATACCAAACGAACAATTCTACAGGGTTTTATATGTATAATTGTAAAATCCATCATTTTTCATTCCCTTTCCTGAGTTTTCTTTAGTAAAAAAGAAAAATAGTCAATCAAAATTGACCTTCAAAATGTCTCTTTGATATCATGTCATATTCTATCACTGTAGCCTTTACCTATTGGAAGGAAATTCATTTAAACTCTGTGAGCACTCATTATATTTCTGTTTTGTAAAAGGCACTGCGATAGACACTGGACATATAAAAATAAACTAGTCCTTGACCTCAAGGAACTTATATGCTTTTATGTTTTTATCATCTGTTCTCTCAGAAGAAAACTGGCCATTATATTTTTTCTAGTTCACTGCCTTTTTAATGCTGTTTTCATTCATGTTATTGTGCTTATTGTGTTTTGTTTTCCTAATTTGGATTTCCTAATTCTGCACCAATTTATGAGAGTCTAGAATTTTTCAGAATTGCTTATATTTATAATTTCTTATGGTACAGAATAAATCTCATTTACCTTTAAATGGATTTACACTTCATTTTTAAAGTTTATTTTTATTTATTTATTAGTATTTTTACATGGCTACATGATTCATGTTCTCTCCCTCCCCTCAACCCACCCCCCTCCTGGGACTGACAAGTAGCTCCACTAGGTTATACATGTATTATCACTCAAAACCCATTTCTATATTATTTATTTTTGTAATAATCTTTTAAAAAACCAAAATCCCCAATCCTATGCCTGTATATACAAGTGATAAATCATATGTTTTTCTTTTGTGTTTCTACTTCCATAGTTCTTTTTCTCAATGTGGATAGCATTCTTTCTCTTAAGTCTCTCAGGGATTGACTGGGATCAATGCATTGCTTTTAGTAGCAAAGTCTATTACATTTGATCATCCTTCAATGTTCCTGTGTATAATGTTCCCTTGGTTCTGCTCATTTCACTCCACATCTGTTCATGGAATTTTTATAGAAATCAAGCAGTTCATCAGTGAATTTTCATTTCTGTAATACCATTTGTTTAGCCATTCATCCATCTGTGTAGATACCTACTTTATTTCTGTCTTTTGCCACCACAAAAATTCTACTATACATGTTTTGGTGTATATGAGACTTTTCTTTTTGACATTAGTAGAATCCTGGGTCAACAGATGATATGAATAGTTTGGTAGATTTTCTTGCTTAATGCCAAATTGTTTTACAGAATAGGTGGACTAACGATGGCCACATATTAGTGTGTTAGTGTATTTCATTATACAAAACCTCCTCCAACAGCTCTAGGAGATAAATTCTGTTTATTATTTCCATTTTACAATTGAGGTAATATATATCCATATATACAATTATACTCAACTAGCACATATATAGGTATGCTTACCTATGCATCTTAGATCTGCTAGTATCTACATATACATGCATATAATCATGGACTCAGCTATATATATAAGGTTTTTTAGGATCCATTTTCTGTTACAGCGCTCTCTCTCTCTCTCTCTCTCTCTCTCTCTCTCTCTCTCTCTCTCTCTCTCTCTCTTCTCTCCCCTCTCCCTCTCCCTCTCTCTCTCTCTCTCTCTCTCTCTCTCTCTCTCACTCTCTCTCTCTCTCTCTC